>NC_068437.1:20060412-20285412 GCF_023373465.1 Oncorhynchus keta | reverse complement strand
CTTCACCGGGGACGTGAAAGAGCTATCTTACTACCTCAATACTAAAGTTATAGACCTATCGCATTTAGCTCACGTCTTCCATCTAAATAACACTGATTAACGCTAAAGTAACCAAATTAACATGTCTGCCAGCTGTTGGTAGCTAACTGCTGGTGCTGTCATACTGTTGATCAGGGATATTCAACTCTCACCCTACGAGGTCCGGCGCCTGCTGGTTTTCTGTTGTACTTGATACTCAATTGTACCCCCACCTGGTGTCCAAGGTCTAAATCCCTGATTAGAGGGGAACAATGAAAAAAAGCAGTAGAACTGGCTTCGAGGTCCAGAATCTAGTTTGAGAGCTATAGATAGTACAAGCCTATTGGAAAAGAGTAGATTTGGTCACAATGGAGGTCAATGTTTTTGTAAAGAGCCCTGTGGCCGAAATATTGTGTCTATGTAGATGTCGTGCTAAACAGAGATGCGTCAGCCATGTATTCAATCATAGATCTGGTGGCATTTCGGAGAAAGGAGCCAGGTTCTCTTTTTTGAGGGGTGGATTGTGGATTTTGCTCAATGGGACAAGTGCATTTCTGGAGCTTGCCGCATGAGTTGTGTTTAAGAAGCCGCTGGCTGTCTGCACTTGGGCTCTCTGTGTGTGGATGGTGTCTGTGGCGCCGGGGGAGCTAGTTAGTTGTCTGTTTCCTTTCTAGCTGGCAAAATAAGTGAGCTAGATTTTGTATGTGTACTGCCAATCGTTGATAACATATCCAAATTTGTCACTGGTATGGGCTAGTAAATATCCTAAAGCTGGCCATCTAGACAGATAGCCGCAAACTAAAACCAGGGAGATAATTCACTTTGTTCCATCTGCTGCTGGCTCGATAATGTTCACTCATAACATGTAATTGATTAAATTACATTTTATTCTATAAAGATTGTAATTGTGTCAATATGTTGTGAATATTGTCAAAATCCTCACAGTCGTTTCCCATACTAAAACGTGAAGTACAATTTGGTGCGCACCAGTTTACCATGTACAGTATGCTTCGGTAAGCTCACCGTGTGAGTCATCAAAATTGCGATCTTGCGTTTGGGCCTTTCTGGCAGTCTTTGTGGTTTTTATATGCGTGTAGCATGAATTGTCAAGTAACAAATCATTTTTCAAGCTAGAACCCATGTATACTAGTTATTATAAACTGAGTAGTTTGAGCCCTGAATGCTGATTGGCTGAAAGCCGTGGTGTATTTTGGGCTCCCGAGTAGCCTCTAAGGCACTGCATCTCAGTGCTAGAGGTATCACTACAGACACCCTGATTCGAATCCAGGCTGTATCACAATCGGCCGTGATTGGGAGTCACATAGGGCAGCGCACAATTGGCCCAGCGTCACCAGGGTTTGGCCGTCATTGTAAATAAGAATTTGTTCTTAACTGACTTGTCTATTTAAATAAAGGTTCAATATAAGACCATATACCACAGGTATGATTTGTAATGTTTTACTGTTCTAATTACTTTTGGTAACCAGTGTATAATAGCAATAAGGCACCTTGGGGGTTTGTGGTATATGTCCAATGTACCACGGCTAATGGCTGTATCCAGGCACTCTGCGTTGCGCTCAAGAACAGCCCTTAGCCATGGTATATTGGCCATATATCACACCTCCTTGGACCTTATTGCGTAAATATACAGCACCAATTACATAAATATCTGATGGGGTCCATTATCTGCTACCTGGACTTTAATACTGACTGGGACTTGGGGGTAGGCAACAACATCTCCACCCCGCTGATCCTCAACACTGGGGCCCCACAAGGGTGCGTTCTGAGCCCTCTTCTGTACTCCCTGTTCACCCACGACTGAGTGGCCACGCACGCCTCCAACTCAATCATCAAGTTTGCGGACGACACAACAGTGGTAGGATTGATTACCAACAATGACGAGACGGCCTACAAGGAGGAGGTGAGGGCCCTCGGCATGTGGTGTCAGGAAAATAACCTCACACTCAACGTCAACAAAACTAAGGAGATGATTGTGGACTTCAGGAAACAGCAGAGGGAACACCCCCCTATCCACATCGATGGAACAGTAGTGGAGAGGGTAGTAAGTTTTAAGTTCCTCGGCATACACAGCACAGACAAACTGAATTGGTCCACTCACACATCACAGACAAACTGAATTGGTCCACTCACACAGACAGCATCGTGAAGAAAGCAGAGCAGCGCCTCTTCAACCTCAGGAGGCTGAAGAAATTCGGCTTGTCACCAAAAGCACTCACACACTTCTACAGATGCACAATCGAGAGCATCCTGGCGGGCTGAATCACCGCCTGGTACGGCAACTGCTCCGCCCACAACCGTAAGCCTCTCCAGAGGGTAGTGAGGTCTGCACAACGCATCACCGGGGGCAAACTACCTGCCCTCCAGGACACCTACACCACCCAATGTTACAGGAAGGCCATAAAGATCATCAAGGACAACAACCACCCGAGCCACTGCCTGTTCACCCCGCTATCATCCAGAAGGCGAGGTCAGTACAGGTGCAGCAAAGCTGGGACCGAGAGACTGAAAAACAGCTTCTATCTCAAGGCCATCAGACTGTTAAACAGCCACCACTAACATTGAGTGGCTGCTGCCAACACACTGACTCAACTCCAGCCACTTTAATAATGGGAATTGATGGGAAATGTAAAATATATCACTTGCCACTTTAAACAATGCTACCTAATATAATGTTTACATACCCTACATTATTCATCTCATATGCATACGTATATACTGTACTCTATATCATCTACTGCATCTTTATGTAATACATGTATCACTAGCCACTTTAACTATGCCACTTTGTTTACATACTCATCTCATATGTATATACTATACTCGATACCATCTACTGTATCTTGCCCATGCCGCTCTGTACCATCACTCATTCATATATCTTTATGTACATATTCTTTATCCCCTTACACTGTGTATAAGACAGTAGTTTTGGAATTGTTAGTTAGATTACTTGTTGGTTATTACTGCATTGTTGGAACTAGAAGCACAAGCATTTCGCTACACTCACATTAACATCTGCTAACCATGTGTATGTGACAAATAAAATTTGATTTGATTTGATTTTTGACCATAAGGCCTTTGTTCTCATGAACAACAAAATGTCAAACAACCAAACTCACATGGTGTGTGACTTGTGAAGAACAGGAAAGACACCCCTGACTGCACCTTCCACTTTCCCATCTCCTCTCCCTGACAGAACACAGTGCTGCCTTGCCCACATACTGCCATCCGCAGCTGCTCAGTCAGATACCTGCACAAACAAAGTAGGCTAATGTTATTATGGGTAAAACATACATACACACAAACAAATGTCACCAACAGGTCTTGCTCTCATGCATGACACACTCTCACCTAATGCAACCCCTCCTGGCAATGACTTCTGCATGGCTGTCATTGAGCACATCTCCTGATTGGACGAGAAAGTGAGTGAGCCACTACCTGTCTTTGCCTTGTGAGTGTGTGTGTGTGTGTAAGATAAAGTGTGTGTGTGTGTATGTGTGGGGCTGTGTAGGTATACCAACCCTTTGAGCTCATGGCTGAGCGCCCAATACACTTAGTGCCAGTTCCCAATGACACTACCTCCTCCTCAACTGTGAAGGAGATAAAACAGCCTTTATTGTACTGACATTCACTCTGGTAGAAAATCAAGTACAATATTTGTATTAACATGAACTGAAGGGGATGACGCAAAGCTAACGACATGCATTTATATTTCACCTTTCTCTTGATTCGGGGAAACTGAACACTTTACTACGGCGGCCAAAAGCGTCCACTCTCTGCCCGGCTCGGGCTTTCCTCTCTTGGGCAACTCGCTGAAGCGCTGGTAGCACAGTTTGGAAATCTCATCGGCGGTCCACATATTGCAGCGAGTTTTAAACAAACTAGCTATCTGGTTAACTATGGTGGCAGCAGCCTGTTCTGAATAAAAAACTGTTATTCGTAGTCTCTCTTATATATGTATTTCAACGATACAGCCAATATTCATTGCATTACACATATTCTTATTTGCACACAAGACATGCTCCGTGTGAAGCAGGCAAGAATAGCTAATCACTTCCAGGTCACGGATATATGGAATCCTTCAGAATAAGAGTCCAATCCTGTATACTTTGTAAATGAATAATTAGGGCGAAAATGTGTACAGTTATCGATAGACCTGTAGTTATCATACAAATAATTTTATGTATTTATACAAGGTATGTGATTAATTTGCTTATTTTTTCAAGCCTAAATGGTCAACGATGTTTTTTGTGTATATACTTCTATAATTTATTGGACTGTACACAATTTCCTGTACATTGTATTGCAGTAAAAATGGGGTCCATTCTACTCAGGAGCACTTCTAGTTTCCAAATCCAGAGTTTACACCCCAAGGAGAGACTCTGCTCATTTTGTGGCCCTTAAAGAGTGGCCAATTGTTTTTTTCATATTATTCATATCCCTTGACTTATTTAAAAATGGTGTTGTGTTACAGAAATATCTAATTTATATAAGTATTCACATCCGTTTGCTTGACTCTCCAAATTGACCTCAGGTGCATCCGATTTTCTTTAGTCATCCTTGAGATGTCACAACAACTTGATTTAGAAAGAAACACCTATCTATATAAGGTCTCACAGTTGACAGTGCATGTCTGAGCAGGAACTATACAATGAAGTCCAAATAAGAGTCTGTAGAACTCTTAGATAGAATTGTGAGGAGGCTTATATCTGCAGAAAGGTATAAACTATTTATAGAGTGTTGAACGTTTCCAAGAGCACCGTGTTCTCCAGGAACCCACTGACCACTCTGACAGAACTACAGTTCCTTGGTTGAGATTGTAGAACCTGCCAGGACACCAGTCTCAACACTTGTCAGGGGTGTGTACGGGAGGCGAAGTCAGGTGCAGGAGAGCAGAGTATAATAAGCTGATGCACTTTAATTCCGGTCCAAAAATGACAGCACATAAGAACAATAACATGCCAAAAACACGGAACATAGAAAAAGTATAGCGCCTGACAAAATCCACAAAACAATAAACAATTACACACAAAGACATGGTGGGGAACAGAGGACTAAATACATGCAATAATTATAGAATGAAAACCAGGTGTGTAATGTAACAAGACAAAACAAATGGATATATGAGAAATGGAGCGGCGATGGCTAGAAAGCCGGTGACGTCGATCGCCGATTTCCGCCCGAACAATGATAGGAGCCGACTTCGGTGGAAGTCGTGACAGCACTTCACTAACCTGGGCTTTATGGGAGTGTGGTCAGACTGAAGCCACTCCCGAGAAAAAGGCACATAATAGCACGCCTAGAGATTCAGTGCAAACGACCTGACTGGGGCAAAGATTTCAATTCCATCAGGACAATAACCCAAAGCATACAGCCAAAGCAACGCTAGAATGGCTTCAGAACAAGAATGTGAAATTCCTTGAGTGGCCCAACCAAATCCCATAACAAAATCTGTTCAAAGACTTGAAGATTGCTGTTCACTGCACTCCCATCTAATTTAACAGAGCTTGATAAAGGGAGAAAATCCCTAAATCCAGATGTGCAAAGCTGATACAGACATACCCAAGACGACTCAAAGCTGTAATTTCCGCCAAAGGTGCTTCTACAAAGTATTGACTCAGGTGTGAATACTTATGTAAATTAGATATTTCTGTATTTCATTTTCAATAAATGATCAAACATTTCAAAAAACATATTTTCACTTTGTCATTATGGAGTATTGTGTGTAGATGGGTGAATAAAAAATAAACACCCCGAGGAGTGTCACTAGTCATTTTCAATATGAAAAACGTGTAGGCTGATTGGCCACTCTTTTTAAGGGCCTCAATATGAGCAGTGACAGTCCTTGGGGTGTAAACTGTGGATTTGGAAACTAAAAGTGCTCGAGTAGAATGGATCCGCCCTTTTACTGTGACACTGCATACAGGCAATTATGTATGGTGCAATATGTATGTCCAACATGAAAAACGTACTGCATTTAATCTGATTGGTCACTCTTTAACGGCAGAAAATGTATCAACGACGCTGCTGGGTGTGTAAATTCTGTGGATGCATTGCATCTTTTGGATTTGCTCCTGAGTAGAATGGACTACCATTTTACTGTGACACAATGTACAGCAAATTGTTTACGGTGCAATATATTATAATAATACTGTATATGCCATTGAGCAGAAGCTTTCATCCGAAGCGATTTACAGTCATGCGTGCATACATTTTACGTATGCATGGTCCAGGGAATCGAACCCACTGTCCTGGCGTTGCTTCTGGTGGAGCTGGGGAACAATAATATGTTAAGTGCGAGAAAGAAGGGGAAGAAAGGGGGTAGAAGAAATAGGAGGAAGAAATGAGGAAAAACATTTTAAAAATGCTATTGAGGCTTCTTCATAATATGTGTTTATTATTCATTATGATAAGCTGAAAAACAATGACAATGATGTTTTTGCTATGTTCGAGGAAGGGGAAGAATGGACCTAAAGGTCCTCAGTTCCTATCCTGACTTGGCCAGAAATAACATTTCCAAACAACCACTATAGGCTCCAAAAGTGTCCTTTTTCACATTGGTGAATTTCAGATCACCTGAGTTAATGGAAGGATTATGGGAGCATAATCATAACATATAGAAGTGTGGTTTTAATGAGATGAGTTTATTACTTTACTATACTCCCGTTACCTTGTTTATGCAATTACTATCTTAAATTATCTGTTGCGGTTTCTTGTGGACTGCATATTTTCCTGATATACAGTGCATTTGGAAAGTATTCACACACCTTGACTTTTTCCACATTTTGTTACGATACTGCCTAATTTTAGAATGGATAAAAAAGTTTTTTTCACTCATCAATCTACACATAATACCCCATAACGACAAAGAAAAAACAGGTTTTTAGAAATGTTTACAAATTATTTAAAAAATAATAATATCACATTTACGTAAGTATTCAGACCCTTTACTCAGTACTTTGTTGAAGCACCTTTGGCAGCGATTACAGGGATGAGTCTTCTTGGGTATGACGCTACAAGCTCGGCAGACCTGTATTTGAGGAGTTTCTATCATTCTTTTCTGCAGATCCTCTCAAGCTCTGGAACATCGCTGCACAGCTATTTTAAGGTCTCTCCAGAGATGGTAGATCGGGTTCAAGTCTAGGCTCTGGCTAGGCCACTCAAGGACATTCAGAGACTTGTCCTGAAGCCACTCCTGAATTGTCTTGGCTATGTGCTTAGTGTCGTTGTCCTGTTGGAAGGTGAACCTTCACCCCAGTCTGAGGCCCTGAGTGCTCTGGAGCAGGTTTTCATCAAGGATCTCTGTACTTTTCTCCGTTCATCTTTCCCTCGACCCTGACTAGTCTCCCAGTCCCTGCAGCTGAAAACATCCCACAGCATGATGCTACCACCACCATTCTTCGCCATAGGGATGGTGCCAGGTTTCCTCATGCTTGGCATTCAGGTCAAAGAGTTCAGTCTTGGTTTCCTCAGAACAGAGAATATTGTTTTTCATGGTCTGAGAGTCCTTTAGGTGCCTTTTGTCAAACTCCAAGCGGAATGTCATGTGCCTTTTACTGAGGAGTGGCTTCCGTCTGGCCACTCTACCATAAATGCCTGATTGGTGGAGTGATGCAAGTCTTCTGGAAGGTTCTCCCATCTCCACAGAGGAACCTTGGCGCTCTGTCAAAGTGACCATCGGGTTCTTGGTCACCTCCCTGACCAAGGCCCTTCTTCTCTAGGAAGAATTCTTGGTGGTTCCAAACTTCTTCCATTTAAGGCCACTGTGTTCATGGGGACCTTCAATACTGCAGACATTTTTTGGTTTCCTTCCCCAGATTGTGCCTCGCCACAATTCCTTTGAACTCATGGCTTGGTTTTTACTCTGAAATGCACTGTCAACTGTGAGACCTTATATAGACAGGTGTGTGTTTCCAAATCATGTCCAGTTCACTGAGAACTGTGTTTTGTCGCTAATTGATTGCATTCTGGAACATTAGTGCTGCACTTATAATGTGAAGAAATAGCCTAATAGTTTATCAACATGTTAAGCTAAATGTTCTGATCTGTTGCATCAGACTCATTGCGTTTAAAAGGTGGTTGTATTAAGTTGAGATCTATTGCATCCCACAACTTTCCCAGAGTATGTTTGGAATATTTATTTCTCACACAGAAGGACAAGTTGACAAATAGAATAGGTAAACATTTGTACTATAGGGGATAGTATACTGAACAAAAATATAAATGCAACATGCAACAATTTCAAAGAGTTACAGTTCATATAAGGAAATCAGTCAATTGAAATAAAATGATTAGGCCAGAGTCTATGGATTTCACATGACTGGGCAGGGGTGCATCCATGGGTGGGCCTGGGAGGGCATAGGCCCACCCACTGGGAAGCCAGGCCCAGCAAATCAGAATGAGTTTTTCCTCACAAAAGGGCTTTATTACAGACATAAATACTCCTCAGTGTCATCAGCTGTCCAGGTGGCTGGTCTCAGATGATCCCGCAGGTGAGGAAGCCAGATGTGGAGGTCCTGGTCTGGCGTGGTTACAAGTGGTTTGCGGTTGTGAGGCCCGTTGGACATACTGCCAAATTTTCCAAAACGACGTTGGAGGCTGCATATGATAGAGAAATTAAAATTAAATGATCTGGAAACAGCTCTGGTGGACATTCCTGCAGTCAAGCATGCCAATTGCATGCTCCCTCAAAACTTAAGACATCTGTGGCATTGTGTTGTGTGACAGAATTGCACATTTTAGAGTGGCCTTTTATTGTCCCAAGCACAAGATTCACCTATGTAATGATCATGCTGTTTAATCTGGCCGGCCAGAGCTACCTATATGGTCCGCTGGCCGAACAGACATATAGTTGAAGTCGGACATTTTCATAAACCTTAGCCAAATACATTTAATCTCAGTTTTTCACAATTCCTGATATTTAATCACCACTCCATTTTAAGAATGTGAAATGTCAGAATAATAGTAGAGAATTATTTATTTCAGCTTTTATTTCTTTCATCACATTCCCAGTGGGTCAGAAGTTTACAAACACTCAATTAGCATTTGGTAGCATTGCCTTTAAATTGTTGAACTTGGGTCAAATGTTTTGGGTAGCCTTCTACAAGCTTCTGTCAATGAGTTGGGTGAATTTTGGCCCATTCCTTGTAAGGCCTCCTTGCTCGCACACGCTTTTTCAGTTCTGGCCACACATTTTCTATGGGATTGAGGTTAGGGCTTTTTGATGGCCACTCCAATACCTTGATTTGTTGTTCTTAAGACATTTTGCCACAACTCAAAGTATGCTTGGGGTCATTGTCCATTTGGAAGACCCAACAATGGCCAAACAGTTCTATTTTTGTTTCATCAGACCAGAGGACATGTATCCAAAAAGTACGATCTTTGTCCCCATGTGCAGTTGCAAACCGTAGTCTGGCTTTTACTATGGCGGTTTTGGAGCAGTGGCTTCTTCCATGCTGAGCGGCCTTTCATATTATGTGGACCGGCTTTACTGTGGATATAGATACCTTTGCACCTGTTTCCTCCAGCATCTTTACAAGGTCCTTTGCTGTCCTTTGATTTGCACTTTTTGCACCAATGTAAGTTCATCTCTAGGAGACAGAACGAGTCTCCTTCCTGAGCGGTATGACGGCTGCGTGGTCCCACGGTGTTTATACTTGTGTACTGTTGTTTGTACAGATGAACGTGGTACCTTCAGGCGTTTGTAAATTGATCCCAAGGATGAACCCAACGTGTGGAGGTCTACAATTTTGATTCTCCCATGATGCCAAGCAAAGAGGCACTGAGTTTGAAGGTAGACCTTGAAATACATCCACATGTAAACCTTCAATTGACTCAAATGAAGACAAACAGCCTATCAGAAGCTTCTAAAGCCATTACATAATTTTCTGGAATTTTCCAAGCTGTTTAAAGGCAGTCAACTTACACTTCTGACCCACTGAAATTGTGATACAGTGAATAATAAGTGAATTAATCTGTCTGTAAATAATTGTTGGAAAAATGACTTGTGTCATGCACAAAGTAGATGTCCTAACCGACTTGCCAAAACTATAGTTTGTTAACAAGAAATTTGTGGAGTGGTTGAAAAACAAGTTTTAATGACAAGTTTTAATATAAACTTCGACTTCAACTGTAGCTATCTGGCCAGTCAGACCTTGTTATCTAGCTGGGTGGATGGACCTACAGTAGATATCTGGCAGATGTAGTGATCATAATATAATAGCCATATCTAGAAATACCGATGTTCCAAAGACTGGACCTAAAATTGTGTATAAACGATAATACAGGAGGTTTTGCAATGATTCCTATGAAAAATATTTGGTGATCTGATGTGTGTTATGAGGAATATCCGGATGCTGCAATTATGAAACTGCTTCTTCCAGTTTCTGATAAGCATGCGCCCATCAAGAAACTGACTGTTAGAACTGCCAAATCCCCATGGATAGATGATGAATTGAAAAACTGTATGGCTGAGAGAGGAGGCAAGGAGAATAGCAAATACTGGAAGTCTGACAACACAGCAGACTGGCAAACAGGCAGTAAATTGAGAAATCACATAACTAAACAAAAATAATTAGAAAATATACTATGGAGCTCTGGAGTACTTGGGATAAAATTCTAGGCAAAAAGGCAAACTATTCTTCTTGAGGCAGATGGCTTGTTCATAAGAAAACCCTTTGATATTGTCAACCACTAATATTTTTTTTGTTGACAAGATTAGCAAACGTAGTTATGACATGCAAACAACAAAGGCCGTGCCTTCATATTCATGCATAATGGACCAACTAATGAAAGACAAGCACTGTAGTTTTGAGTTCCACAAGGTGGTTGTGGAAGAGGTGAAAACATTGTTGCCATCTATCTATAAATAAGGATAAACCACCTGGTACCAACAACCTGGATGGCAAATTGCAGAGGTTGGTAGCGGAATACATTGTGAGTCCAGCTTGCCACATCTAGAATTTAAGCCTAGAAGACGGTGTGTGCCCTTAGACATGGAGGGAGGCAAAGGTCATTCAGGTACCCATAAATAGCAGAGCACCCTTTAATGTTTCAAACAGCTCAGCAATCAGCCTGTTACAAGTGCTTAAAACCTTTTGTGACTAGGGGGCAGTATTTTCCTTTTTGGAAAAATAACGTTCCCATAGTAAACGGGATATTTTGTCAGGACAAGATGCTAGAATGTGCATATAATTGACAGCTTAGGATAGAAAACACTCTAAAGTTTCCAAAACTGTAAAAATAGTGTCTGTGAGTATAACAGAACTGATATTGAAGGCGAAAGCCTGAGAAAAATCCAATCCGGAAGTGACTCATCTTTTGAAAGCTCTACGTTCCAATGCGTCCCTATTGAGCAGTGAATGGGCTCTCAACCAGATTACTTTTTCTCCGTATTCCCCAAGGTGTCTACAGCATTGTGAAGTAGTTTTACGCATTCATGTTGAAGAATACTCGTAAGCGGCTACATTGCGCAACTGGTCACCTGATGGCTCCCAGAGTGATTCTCGTGTAAAATACAGAGGTAGCCATTACTCCAATCGGTCCTACTGAAAAACCAATTGTCCTGGTGGATATATTATCGAATAGATATTTGAAAAACACCTTGAGGATTGATTATAAACAACGTTTGCCATGTTTCTGTCGATATTAGGGAGCTAATTTTGAATATTTTTCGGCGTTTTCGTGACTGCAATTTCCGGGCGATTTCTCAGCCAAACGGGAAGAACAAACGGAGCTATTTCGCCTACAAAAATAATATTTTTGGAAAAAAGGAACATTGGCTATCTAACTGGGAGTCTTGTGAGTGAAAACATCCGAAGCTCATCAAAGGTAAACAATTTAATTTGATTGCTTTTCTGATTTCCGTGACCAAGTTACCTGCTGCTAGCTGGACAAAATGCTATGCTAGGCTATCGATAAACTTACACAAATGCTTGTCTAGCTTTGGCTGTAAAGCATATTTTGAAAATCTGAGATGACAGGGTGATTAACAAAAGGCTAAACTGTGTCTCAATATATTTCACTTGTGATTTTCATGAATAGGAACATTTTCTAGGAAGATTTATGTCCGTTGCGTTATGCTAATTAGTGTCAGTCGATGATTACGCTCCCTCATGCGGGATGTGTGTGGGGAGTCACTAGAGTCACAAACTTTTGGAAATCATTGTATTTGATCATATTTTACAGAAAACAAATGAATAACACACTTTCAGCGTGCTTATAGGGAATGGCACTCAACGTGCTCGGCACTGTCACAAATGACTGATGATTGGCTGAAAGAAATTGATAGCAGATTGTGGGAGCTGTTTTGTTAGACTTCAGTGCAGCTTTTGATGTCATTGATCATAACCTATTGCTGAAAAAACTCAGGTGTTATGGATTTGCATCCTTTGCCTTACTATGGATTGAGAGTTACCTATTGAATAGAACACAGAGGGTTTTCTTTAATGAACGCGTCTCTCATGCAAATTCAGTTGAGTGCGGTTTACCGCAGGGCAACTGGCTAGAACCATGATTGTTTTCTGTTTTTACAAATGACCTTCCACTGACCTTGAATAAAGCCTATGTGTCTATGTATGAGCTTGATGTCTTGATAAGCTCCTTTCCTGAGGACGGCTCACCTCTCACAGTTCTGGGCGACTTTAACCTCCCCACGTCTACCTTTGACTCATTCCTCTCTGCCTCCTTCTTTCCACTCCTTTCCTCTTTTGACCTCACCCTCTCACCTTCCCCCCCCTACTCACAAGGCAGGCAATACGCTCGACCTCATCTTTACTAGATGCTGTTCTTCCACTAACCTCATTGCAACTCCCCTCCAAGTCTCCGACCACTACCTTGTATCCTTTTCCCTCTCGCTCTCATCCAACACTTCCCACACTGCCCCTACTCGGATGGTATCGCGCCGTCCCAACCTTCGCTCTCTCTCCCCGCTACTCTCTCCTCTTCCATCCTATCATCTCTTCTCTCTCAAACTCAAACCTATCTCCTGATTCTGCCTCCTCAACCCTCCTCTCCTCCCTTTCTGCATCCTTTGACTCTCTATGTCCCCTATCTTCCAGGCCGGCTCGGTCCTCCCCTCCCGCTCCGTGGCTCGACGACTCATTGTGAGCTCACAGAACAGGGCTCCGGGCAGCCGAGCGGAAATGGAGGAAAACTCGCCTCCCTGCGGACCTGGCATCCTTTCGCTCCCTCCTCTCTACATTTTCCTCCTCTGTCTCTGCTGCTAAAGCCACTTTCTACCACTCTAAATTCCAAGCATCTGCCTCTAACCCTAGGAAGCTCTTTGCCACCTATGAATGACCTTCTTGATCCAAATCAGTCAGGTTTCAAGACTAGTCATTCAACTGAGACTGCTCTTCTCTGTATCACGGAGACGCTCCGCACTGCTAAAGCTAACTCTCTCTCCTCTGCTCTCATCCTTCTAGACCTATCGGCTGCCTTCGATACTGTGAACCATCAGATCCTCCTCTCCACCCTCTCCGAGTTGGGCATCTCCGGCGCGGCCCACGCTTGGATTGCGTCCTACCTGACAGGTCGCTCCTACCAGGTGGCGTGGCGAGAATCTGTCTCCTCACCACGCGCTCTCACCACTGGTGTCCCCCAGGGCTCTGTTCTAGGCCCTCTCCTATTCTCGCTATACACCAAGTCACTTGGCTCTGTCATAACCTCACATGGTCTCTCCTATCATTGCTATGCAGACGACACACAATTAATCTTCTCCTTTCCCCCTTCTGATGACCAGGTGGCGAATCGCATCTCTGCATGTCTGGCAGACATATCAGTGTGGATGACGGATCACCACCTCAAGCTGAACCTCGGCAAGACGGAGCTGCTCTTCCTCCCGGGAAGGACTGCCCGTTCCATGATCTCGCCATCACGGTTGACAACTCCATTGTGTCCTCCTCCCAGAGCGCTAAGAACCTTGGCGTGATCCTGGACAACACCCTGTCGTTCTCAACTAACATCAAGGCGGTGGCCCGTTCCTGTAGGTTCATGCTCTACAACATCCGCAGAGTACGACCCTGCCTCACACAGGAAGCGGCGCAGGTCCTAATCCAGGCACTTGTCATCTCCCGTCTGGATTACTGCAACTCGCTGTTGGCTGGGCTCCCTGCCTGTGCCATTAAACCCCTACAACTCATCCAGAACGCCGCAGCCCGTCTGGTGTTCAACCTTCCCAAGTTCTCTCACGTCACCCCGCTCCTCCGCTCTCTCCACTGGCTTCCAGTTGAAGCTCGCATCCGCTACAAGACCATGGTGCTTGCCTACGGAGCTGTGAGGGGAACGGCACCTCAGTACCTCCAGGCTCTGATCAGGCCCTACACCCAAACAAGGGCACTGCGTTCATCCACCTCTGGCCTGCTCGCCTCCCTACCACTGAGGAAGTACAGTTCCCGCTCAGCCCAGTCAAAACTGTTCGCTGCTCTGGCTCCCCAATGGTGGAACACACTCCCTCACGACGCCAAGACAGCGGAGTCAATCACCACCTTCCGGAGACACCTGAAACCCCACCTCTTTAAGGAATACCTAGGTTAGGATAAAGTAATCCTTCTCACACCCCCCCCCCCTTAAAAGATTTAGATGCACTACTGTAAAGTGGCTGTTCCACTGGATGTCATAAGGTGAATGCACCAATTTGTAAGTCGCTCTGGATAAGAGCGTCTGCTAAATGACTTAAATGTAAATGTAAATGTATGTACGCTGACGACTCAGCAATATACAGCTGTGGCCAAAAGTTTTGAGAATGACACAAATATGAATTTTCAAAATGTCTGCTGCCTCAGTTTGTATGATGGCAATATACATATACTCCAGAATGTGAAGAGTGATCAGATGAATTGCAATTAATTGCAAAGTCCGTCTTTGCCAAGCAAATGTACTGGATCCCCCAGAAAACATTTCCACTGCATTTCAGCCCTGCCACAAAAGGACCAGCTGACATCATGTCAGTGATTCTCTCGTTAACACAGGTGTGAGTGTTGACAAGGACAAGGCTGGGGATTACTCTGTCATGCTGATTGAGTTCGAATAACAGACTGGAAGCTTCAAAAGGAGTGTGCTGCTTGGAATCATTGTTCTTCCTCTGTCAATCATGTTAACTGCAAGGAAACACATGCCGTCATCATTGCTTTGCACAAAAAGGAATTCACAGGCAAGGATACTGCTGACAGTAAGATTGCACCTAAATCAACCATTAATCGGATCATCAAGAACTTCAAGGAGAGCGGTTCAATTGTTGTGAAGAAGGCTTCAGGGCGTCCAAGAAAGTCCAGCAAGCTCCAGGACCATCTCCGAAAGTTGATTCAGCTGCAGGATCGGGGCACCACCAGTACAAAGCTTGCTCAGGAATGGCAGCAGGCAGGTGTGAGTGCATCTGCACGCACAGTGAGGCGAAGACTTTTGGAGGATGCCCTGGTGTCAAGAAGGGCAGCAAATAAGCCACTTCTCTCCGGGAAAAACATCAGGGACAGACTGATATTCTGCAAAAGGTACAGGGATTGGACTGTTGAGGACTGGGGTAAAGTCATTTTCTCTGATGAATCCCCTTTCCAATTGTTTGGGGCATCTGGAAAAAAGCTTGTCCGTAGAAGACAAGGTGAGCGCTACCATCAGTCCTGTGTCATGCCAACAGTAAAGCATCCTGAGACCATGCTTCTCAGCCAAGGGAGTGGGCTCACTCACAATTTTGCCTAAGAACACAGCCATGAATAAAGAATGGTACCAACACATCCTCAGAGAGCAACTTCACCCAAACATCCAGGAACAGTTTGGTGACGAACAATGCCTTTTCCACACGTTCTCATTTACAGCAACAACCTGGGGAATGGTTACAGGGGAGAGGACGGGGATGAATGAGCCAATTGTAAACTGGGGTTTATTGGTTGACCATGATGGTTTGAGGGCCAGATTGGGAATTTAGCCAGGACACTGGGGTTAACACCCCTACACTTACAATAAGTGCCAGGGGATCTTTAATGACCTCAGAGAGTCACGACACCCGTTTAACGTCCCATCCGAAAGACAGCACCCTACACAGGGTAGTGTCTCCAATCACTGCCCTGGGGCATTGGGATATTATTATTATTATATATTTATTTTATATTTAGACCAGAGGAAATAGTGCCTCCTACTGGCCCTCCAACACCACTTCCAGCAGCATCTGGTCTCCCATCCAGGGACTGACCAGGACCAACCCTGCTTAGCTTCAGAAGCAAGACAGCAGTGGTATGCAGGGTGGTATGCTGCCAGCTAATAAAATAGATTTACTGGATTTAGATCCATCATTGAAGTGTGTAACACTAGATAGCAAGCTGTCATGGTCAAAACATATAGACGGGTTGCTAAAATGGTTAGAGATCTGTCCGTGATAAATCGTTGCTCTGCCTTCTCGACATCTCAATCGACCAGACAGGTCCGACAGGACCTAGTTTTGTCGCAACTGGACTACTGCGCAGCTGTGTGGTCATGTGCAACAAAGAAGGCCATAAGTAAATTGCAGTTGGTCCAGAACAAAGCAGCACATATCGCACTTAGATGTAGACGGAGGGAAAGTGTCAGTAACAGGCATATCAGTCTCTCCTGGCTCAAAGTTTGAGAGATTGACTGCAATCACTATTGGTCTTGGTGCAAGGTATTGATGTGTTGAAGGTACCAAACTGTCTGTTCAAGCAGTTGGCACACAGTTCGGACATTCATCGGTAAAACACAAGACATGCAACCAGAGGTCACTTCACAGTCCCCAGGTCCAGAACAAAGGCTAGGAAACTGACAGTATTAAATAAAGCCATGACTACATGTAAAATCTCTGCCACCCCAGGTAACTCAAGCTAGCAATAAAACCAGTAAAAAAATACAAGATAAAATATCATCTTACTGCACAAATGGGACTGTGAAGATATATTGTACTTATATTGTATTGTAATTTGCACTGTACTATATATTAGACCTAGATAGTGTATGTACTGATATACAGTGCCTTGCGAAAGTATTCGGTCCCCTTGAACTTTGCGACCTTTTGCCACATTTCAGGCTTCAAACATAAAGATATAAAACTGTATTTTTTGTGAAGAATCGACAACAAGTGGGACACAATCATGAAGTGGAACGACATTTATTGGATATTTCAAACTTTTTTAACAAATCAAAAACTGAAAAATTGGGCATGCAAAATTATTCAGCCCCCTTAAGTTAATACTTTGTTGCGCCATCTTTTGCTGCGATTACAGCTGTAAGTCGCTTGGGGTATGTCTCTATCAGTTATGCACATCGAGAGACTGACATTTTTTCCCATTCCTCCTTGCAAAACAGCTCGAGCTCAGTGAGGTTGGATGGAGAGCATTTGCGAACAGCAGTTTTCAGTTCTTTCCACAGATTCTCGATTGGATTCAGGTCTGGACTTTGACTTGGCCATTCTAACACCTGGATATTTTTATTTTTGAACCATTCCATTGTAGATTTTGCTTTATGTTTTGGATCATTGTCTTGTTGGAAGACAAATCTCCGTCCCAGTCTCAGGTCTTTTGCAGACTCCATCAGGTTTTCTTCCAGAATGGTCCTGTATTTGGCTCCATCCATCTTCCCATCAAATTTAACCATCTTCCCTGTCCCTGCTGAAGAAAAGCAGGCCCAAACCATGATGCTGTCACCACCATGTTTGACAGTGGGGATGGTGTGTTCAGGGTGATGAGCTGTGTTGCTTTTACGCCAAACATAACGTTTTGCATTGTTGCCAAAAAGTTCAATTTTGGTTTCATCTGACCAGAGCACCTTCTTCCACATGTTTGGTGTGTCTGCTAGGTGGCTTGTGGCAAACTTTAAACAACAGTTTTTATGGATATCTTTAAGAAATGGCTTTCTTCTTGCCACTCTTCCATAAAGGCCAGATTTGTGCAATATACGACTGATTGTTGTCCTATGGACAGAGTCTCCCACCTCAGCTGTAGATCTCTGCAGTTCATCCAGAGTGATCATGGGCCTCTTGGCTGCATCTCTGATCAGTCTTCTCCTTGTATGAGCTGAAAGTTTAGAGGGACGGCCAGGTCTTGGTAGATTTGCAGTGGTCTGACACTCCTTCCATTTCAATATTATCGCTTGCACAGTGCTCCTTGGGATGTTTAAAGCTTGGGAAATCTTTTTGTATCCAAATCCGGCTTTAAACTTCTTCACAACAGTATCTTGGACCTGCCTGGTGTGTTCCTTGTTCTTCATGATGCTCTCTGCGCTTTTAACGGACCTCTGAGGCTATCACAGTGCAGGTGCATTTATACGGAGACTTGATTACACACAGGTGGATTGTATTTATCATCATTAGTCATTTAGGTCAACATTGGATCATTCAGAGATCCTCACTGAACTTCTGGAGAGAGTTTGCTGCACTGAAAGTAAAGGGGCTGAATAATTTTACACGCCCAATTTTTCAGTTTTTAATTTGTTAAAAAAGTTTGAAATATCCAATAAATGTCTTTCCACTTCATGATTGTGTCCCACTTATTGTTGATTCTTCACAAAAAAAAAAGTTTTATATCTTTATGTTTGAAGCCTGAAATGTGGCAAAAGGTCGCAAAGTTCAAGGGGGCCGAATACTTTCGCAAGGCAGTGTATAGGCTATATGTGGCATTTGGAATGTATGTATTTAAGTCATTGGCTGGCAAACCTACTTATCTGACCTAGCTATGCTCTCTGCTGTCTTTTGAAGCCCATGACCTTCATTTTATTGACATTTAGGTTATTTTCCTGGCATCATGTCAGGGCACTCATCTCCTCCCTGTAGGCTGTCTCATTGTTGTTGGTAATCAGGCCTACCACTGTTGTTGTCTGCAAACTTGATGATCGAGTTAGAGGCATGCGTGGCCACGCAGTCATGGGTGAATAGGGAATACAGCAGGGGGCTGACCACACACCCTTGTGAGACCACCGTGGATCAGCATAGTGGAGGTGTTGTTGCCTACCTTCACCACTTGAGGTCGGCCCATCAGGAAGTCCGGGACCCAGTTGCACAAGGTGCGATTCTGACACAGGGCCAATAGCGGTGCATGGTTAAAATCAGTAGGGAAGCCAAGCCAGAAAAAACACCATGATATATAGGCCTAAGGCCAAGACAATAAGACACAGTTGCAGAATAAATTCAACCACAACCTTTGTTTCATTACAAAACCGGAGAGCAACAGCTGTCCGGGGAAGTCCACAAACCATATTGCATTTAACAAACAGTTACATGACCTACAGCATGGTCAAGCAAGTTAAAATTTCCAACATTTTCAGACTACTAAACAAATATTGATTTTGAACCATGGATTGTTACTGTAAGTCGTAAAGAAAACAGGCGTTGCCTCCAGTTTTGTAGCACAATTTCAACATAATCTAATCACCTAAGCTTAGTCTTATACAATGACAATTCAAAAATATCCAAAGCTAATCTAAATATGGTATGGCTGTCCATGGTACTGATTTATGTGTGTGTGTGTGCATGCAATTATAAAAAAACATGTTGACTCACTACTTGTAGAAATGCCAATGCCATCCTACTATTTCATGTTGCCTAAATGGTCTATGACCCTGTCATACACACTTAATTTTTGTTGTCCTAGGCTACCTTGCTAAAATTGCTTCCTTTCATGGGCAACGATGCGCCAGCTAGTTAACATTAGCCGTTACTCCATCTAGCTGTGTTGAACTTCCATCCTCTCAGGCCAGGGACAATATATGGTTGGATCCGAATCACCGTTATAATGATTGGCCAGCATGGAGAATGGAGTAAAACCACAAGTCCAAATCCCTATCTCCATCCATGGCAAATTTAGGAAAGGGACGATTTTAGCTAGCTAGGTAGCCACCGGAGGACAACGACACAACAATTCAAGTTCTGTCAATGACGTTTGACTTCTAACGTGATGTGATTGGTGTGAAGCCAAATGCAAACTGGCTTCCCTTTAAGCTTTTTTTTGAGTGTGCCAGAACCTTTCACAACTGAGCTCACTCGCTTTAGCTCAACGCTGATTGGCTATTATTTTATTTTTTAAATTATCAAGGGAGGCCAAATGCTCACTGGCTTTCCTTGCATTCAATGCTACAGGTGGCAACAATGTCATACTCTTTTTGACCAGACAGCACAGATGGGCTACACACAGACACTGAGGGGCGCTGTTTAGTTTGCTTGGATGCTTTCTCCGGTGAGATACCATGCGCCTCTTGCGAACTGAAGGAAATGTATGAAACACAGAACGACAAAATATACATTTTTTTTCTTTATAATTTTTTGTGGGAAGTCTGGCTTCCCTTGGCATCCATGAATACACACCACTTCCCAGGGCCCCAAGCTTAGTGATGAGGTTTGAAGGGCACGATGGTGTTGACGGCTGAGCTTTAGTCGATGGAAAGCATTCTTACATAGGTATTCCTCCTGTTAAGATGGGATAGGGCAGTGCGCAGTGCAATGGCGATTGCGCCATCATGTATATCACTTGCTTCCATTGTCATTGTCTCCTGTCAGTATCAGCAGTTGAAAACAATTAACCAAGACTCTGAAAAAATGTGATTTCTTACCATCACAATCAACCCACTAAGATTTGAGTCATTTATTTGAGCTATGTACAGGTAATGCTGAATTTCACAATGAACAAAAAATAAATAAAATCACATTTCACCAATCAATCCTCTTAAGAGGTCACTAATTATAACCTCTTTCTCTCTTCCATTCACATAGACTTCTTTTTAAAATGTTCATTTATCTTCAAAAGATATATAGTTGCTGTAGCTGTGCTGTCGTTGCGATTTGCAGTTGATATAATTATTTGAAGACATTATCCTTTATGTTTTTTGGTGTGTCTCTAGATCCAGTGGGTGGGGTCTTCGGTCAGGAGAGGGGGTTTATGGTCATATAATATAACACTAACCTGTCTGGACCAGCACCTTTTCCCTACTGGTTCCCTTGTACCCCCCAGCATCCTCCACAGCCTAGTATGATAGATACAGGTGGGCACCCACAGTCCTATGGTTCTCTATGGTCTCCCAACCACACATGATCTGGAAGTGGGGTCTAGATGATTGGAGAGTTCATATCCCTATGATTGACAAAAAAAACTATTTGAATGAATGACTCTTCTTTCTCTATCCACCTTCCCTCACTCATAATGTGATTATTATTATTTTTTCTCCCTTATTCCTGCCCGAATCCTTCTGTCTCCTCGATGGCAAACATAAGTTTCTCTTTCAGTTGCTCCAGGCTCCTGTAGGGTGGCAGGTCCAGACGATTGAAGCTGTGCGAGTGTTCGAGATTAAAATAAAATTGACAGTGAGGGATACATTTGTGGTTAGCAGGGGTACATTCATAGATACAAAAGTAATGGACATGGTCATGGGAAAGAAAAATCAACTTTGGCAGAGGAATTTAGGAAAATGTCAGTCTCACCAGGTGTGACTTCTTGGAAGCCAAGTCTCCTTCCCCACCTTGTCTATACAGAATTTTTGCGGTCCATTACTCCCTAAGGGAAAGAGAGACCATGTAAGATTATTGGGCAGGGAATTACATTTCTGTCAAAAGACATTTGACAGTAAATGTGGTTATTGTATTAAGATAAAGTTATTTGCCAATTGTACACAACGTCCAAACCAAAATTTGACTTCAGCTTTATTTCAACCCCTCTGAGAGACACACATATTTATACACGTTAGAGAGGTTGGAGCTGCCACACAGTGCCCGTGGAGCAGTTGTTGTGGGTGGTTATGTGCATTGCTCAAGGGCACAACGGCAGGCAATGAAGAATTCAATAAATACATGTTTTCTTTGAATAAAGATTAGCTAAAGTGCACCATTTCTGCATTTTGACATGTCCCTTTGTGCAACCCATGGTTCCAGGAAGATTTTAACCTACTTGACCCCAAAATGTCTCCAAGTTCTCACCATCATTGTAAAGGTTTAGTTATTTTGTTGCTTTGGCAAAGTCATTTCTGAAGATTAAATTAATAACAATGTGATTAGTGATTGATTCAATGACAAAAATAACAAGTCTCTCATTTTAAGGTCAACCCTGTTACTTGATCTGAACTGTTGTTTTAATATGAAAAATATATTTTTTAAAATATTTTTTTCAAAAGAAACAGTGAACAACTGATTCTCTTTTTGACCGTTTTGTGGTGGAAGACTGAGCGGGTCGAGCATAACACATCAACCCTGTTACCCATAGATAGACAGGCTAGAAATGTTTTAACTACATACTTGTTTTTGCATCCATTGCCACTTCCTGTTGCACACAACCTACCATTCCCCCTGTCACAAGGCTGATTTAAGACTAAATTGTCAACAATGTTACTTTATTTGGCACTTAATATACACTTAGTAGAGTCATTATTTTCTTTAACCTCTTGAGAATGTTTTTTTATTAAGTTGAACATGTGCTCTATACGACAGAATGTTTAAATTAGGGGAAATAAAACAGTTTTTCCCCCACCAAGTTATACATCTGAAAAGGCACCGAATTGGTGGAGCAACCGACCTATGAGTTCAGCAAACCCTCCGACTGGCAGACGGCACGTTCCTGTGACAAACTGGAGCAGGCGGATCCGCTTCTCATTGTCCATATCCTTTACCACCTGTATAACACACAGGTAAGACAGGTAAGTCAAGGATGCACATAGTGAGATATAGACAGTCTCATATACACACAAGATGCTGTGAAGAGAGGCCACCATACCTGCCAGAACCAGTGTATCTGCTTGCTGTTCTTGGTATAGTGCCGATAGATGGTGTTCTTCTGCCAGTCACTGAGGTCTATCTCCTGCATTCCACATAGCATCAGCTGGAGGAAGGAATGAGACCGTACCATTAATCCACAGTCAAAGAGAGGGAATCTGCAACAAATAGTCCCTTCTACCAACTTATAAGACTTTGCAAAAGCTTCATAACCTGTAACACCACCCTAGCTAACCCAGCATGTTGTTGCAGACGCTTTATATACCTCCAGCTCTTTCTCATCAAAGTAGCGTAGCCACTCCAGAGGCACGACCTCATTGAAGCCATCCAAGAAGGCCTTGGTCTGCTCCTCCACACCACGCATGAACCGCCAGTCTGTCAGCAGACTGAGGAAACAGGAATGAGATATAGCATTTTCTAAGCAACAAGGGAGGATATTTATTGAAACAAGTTGAGTGTCAACATGAAACAACATTAATGCTAGTCTGTGGAGTACCAATGTCTGGTATCACAGGGATTGACAGGCATACAGACGGGAGTCAAAGTAGTGACGGAGATGGCTGACCTGATGTACTCCTCCTTGTTCTCCGAGGTGACCAGCTCATTCTCTCCATCATCCTTCAGCTGGTGGGTGGACACCTTCCCTAGAATCTCCATATCCTGAGCAAAGTACAGCTCCACTCCACACTCCTCCAGACAGTTATCTCTGTAGACATAACACACAGACCCATCATACACATAAAGCTTTAAACTACGGAATTATGTCAAACACTTCCATCTTCACATACACTGTTTGCCACAAGGGGCGACCATATTCAAACAGTCCCAAACACACATAATGAAGGGGCGGTGTACTTACTTGACCCACATGATGGAGTTGTAGAACTCAGGGTCAATAGACTCCAAGTCTTTCAGAGTGGGTTTCTTGTTGAGCATACGCTTGTAGAATGGCAGAGTGAAGCCAGTATCGATGAACTTGCCATGGTACAGGGCCTAAAAGGGAGAGGGGAGGAGAGGTTGCAATAAGTACCATACCAAAACTAAAATATACCATAAGCGTCATCCCTCCTATGGGCCAATACACACCTAGATACAGACACATACGGCTCATGTCAACACCATCATCCCATAGACCCACTCCAATAACGCTTACCGCCCCAACTGATCCACAGATGATGCAACCTCTATTGCACTCCACACTGCCCTTACCCACCTGGACAAAAGGAACACCTACGTGAGAATGCTGTTAATTGACTACAGCTCAGAGTTTAACACCATAGTGCCCTCAAAGCTCATCACTAAGCTAAGGAAGCGGAGACTGAACACCTCCCTCTGCGATTGGATCCTGGACTTCCTGACGGGCAGCCCCCAGGTGGTAAGGGTAGGCAGCAACAGATCTGCCACGCTGACCCTCAACACAGGGGCCCCTCAAGGGTGCGTGCTTAGTCCCCTCCTGTACTCCCTGTTCACGCACGATTGCACGGCCAAGCAGGAAACCATCATTAAGTTTGCCGACAACATAACGGTGGTAGGCCTGATCACGATGAGACAGCCTATAGGGAGGAGGTCAAAGACCTGGCAGTGTGGTGCCAGGACAACAACGTCTCCCTCAACGTGATCAAAGAAGATGATCGTGGACTACAGTAAAAGGAGGGGCGAGCACTCCACCATTCACATCGACGGGGCTGTAGTGGAGCAGCTCGAGAGCTTCAAGTTCCTTGGTGTCCACATCACCAACAAACTATCATGGTCCAAACACACCAGGACAGTCTTGAAGACTGCATGACAACACTTATTCCCCCTCAGGAGACTAAAAATATTTGTCATGGGTCCTCAGATCCTCTAAAGGTTCTACAGCTGCATCATCGAGAGCATCATGGTTGCATCATCACCTGGTATGGTATCTGCTCGGCATCAGACCGCAAAGTGCTACAGAGGGTAGTGTATACGGCCCAGTACATCACTGGGGCCAAGCTTCCTGCCATCCAGGACCTCTGTACCAGGCGGTATCAAAGGAAGGCCCTAAAAATGGCCAAAGACTCCAGCCACCCTAGTCATAGACCGCTTCTCTGCTACCGCACGGCAAGCGGTACCGAAGTGCCATGTCTAGGTCCAAAAGGCTCCTGAACAGCTTCTACCCCCAAGCCATAAGACTGCAGAACAGTTAATGAAATGGCTACTTGGAATATTTGTTGTTGCTGCTACTCTGTTTATTATTTATGCATTGTCACTTTACCCCTACCTACATGCACATATTACCTTGACTAACCTGTACCCCAGCACACTTGCCTCGGTACCGGTACCCCCTGTATATAACCTCGTTATTGGAATTTTAGTGCGTTACTTATTTTTACTTTCGTTTATTTTAGTTTACTTTGGGAGGGGTCAGTGTCTCCTGACCCCTCCTGTCCCAGCCTCCAGTATTTATGCTGCAGTAGTATGTGTGTCGGGGGGCTAGAGTCAGTCTGCTATATCTGGAGTATTTCTCCTGTCTTGTCCTGTGTGAATTTAAGTATGCTCTCTAATTCTCTCTTTCTTTCTTTCTCTCTCTCTCAGAGGACCTGAGCCCTAGGACCATGCCTCAGGACTACCTGGCATGATGACTCCTTGCTGTCCCCAGTCCACCTGGCCGTGCTGCTGCTCCAGTTTCAACTGTTCTGCCTGCGGCTATGGAACCCTGACCTGTTCACCGTGCTACCTGTCCCAGACCTGCTACCTGTCCCAGACCTGTACCTGTGCTACCTGTCCCAGACCTGCTGTTTTCAACTCTCTGGAGACAGCAGAAGCGGTAGAGATAATCTTAATGATCGGCTATGAAAAGCCAACTGACATTTACTCCTGAGGTGCTGACTTGTTGCACCCTCGACAACTACTGTGATTATTATTATTTGACCATGTTGGTCATTTATGAACATGTTTGCCATGTTATGTTATAATCTCCACCCGGCACAGCCAGAAGAGGACTGGCCACCCCTCATAGCCTGGTTCCTCTAGGTTTCTTCCTAGGTTCCGGCCTTTCTAGGGAGTTTTTCCTAGCCACTGTGCTTCTACACCTGCATTGCTTGCTGTTTGGGGTTTTAGGCTGGGTTTCTGTACAGCACTTTGAGATATCAGCTGATGTAAGAAGGGCTATATAAATAAATTTGATTTGATATTTATTCAATATTTTCTTAACTCTTACTTTTCTTAACTGCATTGCTGATTAAGGGCTTTAAGTTGAGGGCTATAAGTAAGCATCTCATGACACAGTCTACACCAGTTCTATTTGGCACGTGACAAATTAAATTTGATCTACTAGCCTAACCACAGTTAAGTGTTAACACACACACAAACACTTAGAGTCAGTCACAAGTCTGTCTCTGTGGAAAAGACTGATTGATTCAGTTAGTACTGAAGAGGTTGCTAAGACCCAGACTGTATAATGTAATAGCACAGAGCCCCAGTGTATATATGTCCAAAAACAACATAGACACTCTCCAATGTGTGACTCAGTCTGTTCAGTCTGCAACGTCATTACTAGCGTCATCCTCTGCTCTGAGCAACAGGACATGAAGCAGGGAAGGAGAGACGGAAAAGTGGGAGAGAGGGGAAGTGGGGAGCAGGAGGAGATGGAGGGCAGTGAAAAAGAGGAGAAAGGGAGCCCAGAAAAGAGGGAGAGAAGACATGGGCTAGATGAGACAAGCATCTTTATAAGGGGTGTTGTGTGAAGTGTGCTAGCAGACTAAATATAGACCATTATTGGCGGGTGTGGGATGTGTGTGGCAGTGAGGTCATGCTCTGGAGGAGAGGAGGGGATTGAGAGGGGGGAGCTGTTGGTTTTGGGGCCTGTAGCTTCATGATAGTGTCCCAGAGAGAGTTGGGTTTGGCAAGATGGGCGGTGGGGGAGGGGAGGGTTCTTAGTATAACAGACTTGGCTTAAGGACACACAGCTTTAGAAACGACTGACAGATGAAGAACACTCCCCCACAGACAATCATACACTGTCCTCACCACTCATGTTCCTAAAAAAAACTGTGTGCTACACATCCTCACCATATGTTCCTCAATTCTAACCATAACTATTGTTGTAGTTGACTTCGGTTGTTGCAGATCTGGGCAAAATGTGCCAATGAAGCATTGCTCACCATGGCAATGAATCGCCCTATGAAGCGGAAGTATGTGAGGTGGTCAGGGTTGATAGAGGAGGCGGGGTTGATCTGCAGACAGTAGTTATTCTTCCCAGCGTACTCAAACAGACAGTACATGGGGTTCAACACCTCATGGGACAGCAGGAAGAACCACTCTCTGTATTGGGGAGAGAAAGGGCATTACACATCTATATCTAGAGACAGAACATTGTTTTCCCTCATGGAAAAGCAGGGTGTGTACAGGCTAACTACAACCCTTTAACCCTTCTGCCTATGCTTGAGGGCTACAAATGGTTACTTTTTGCCATACCTGTTCCTTGTATTGAGTCGTGCAGAATTTTACAAAACTTCTCCTACATTACAAAACCACACAACATTTGACACCAGCAGCAAACATGACAGCACAAAAAAAGTTGCATGGTTGTTAAAATAGATGGTAAAATTTCAAAATACTTTGTCAAAATGGGGTCTGGTTTATGCACACACCTGCAACTAAAACAAGCAAAACAAAAATGTCAAATTCATAAATTATTCTACATATGGAGGTTATTCACGGTTCGGCAGTTTCAACAAAAACGTGTACTCCTGAAGAACACGTCTTGATTTTCTTCTGGTCATGACATTTCCATTTAGCATCATACTAAGTGGTGTAAATGTAGTGCAGTGTATGCTAATGAACCCCAAACAATGTTCATATTGCAACTCCATAACCAAACTCAGAAATGGCTTTCAAATGTCAATTTTCTGTCAGCAAAAAAATAAAAGAGAAGCTGCCACACTGGGGAATGGTCCAATCACTGAATTGTTGTTTCAAATCATTACATGTACACACTAAGCACATGGGCATACAGATATACATATACACAAAACACCATGAAGACAAGCAGTATAATGTGGAACATGAAATGCATGTAGAGAATGAAGCCCCGGCCACCACCAAGCCCCTGACCTTTGCCCCCACGGCTGGCCAGCTAGTCCCGGGGGTCGTACCGGGGCAGTGCAGACACCTCCAAACATCCCGTCCGTGGTTCTACCCTGTGGTAGAACAGCATGACGTAACCTACCATAGGGTAAAACCACTGGCGCGACACCAGAGACAGACACACACGCAAACACAGACCACGTGGAGGAGGAGGGGGAGGAACAAAGCCCGGGATCCCACCGCTGACATCAACCAGAAGTGGACACACACTGTCACCAGTCCCCAAACACCAAAACACACACAAACAACAGATGACAGTGCAAGAAACAGGGGCTGTGAGGGAGATGATGAACGATGGATGACGGACATTTAAGTAAGGAATACAGGGTAGACCAGGAAGACAAAGAGCTGAGGTAGTAGAAAGAAAGACAACTGTTATAAGAGGCAGCAGGCCAGACATGCAGGCAGGAAACGGTCATCTTACCTAGCAATGCCTCCATAATCAAGACCTTCCTCTCCCCTCATGATGATGTAGAGTCTTCTACGCAAATCATAGGGTTTCACATTCATGATCTGAGGAAATAGAACAAAAAACACAGGCACATACAGCACATCAGAAATAAACTTCCACCCTACGACCATATAGTAGTTGTTCAAATACAAATAGGTGGTACTAATGAATACATAACCAACTATAGCAACCCTCATGCAAGTTTAATCACGTAACATTTAGAATAGAATATCCCCAGTAGGGAAAATGACTCCATGTCATTCTTACCTGCTGAAATGAGTCTTCAAATAGAGTCTGTCTGGACACTGAGATTTTCACGTGACTGGGTAAGGCATTGGACTGGAGAGGCAGAGAGAAGTGTAAAAATCAATTTCATCAATACTAGGCAGACAAAGAGATCTCAGGTCTGAACAGTAGAAACAAACTGGGCTCGAGGTAAGAGCCTGTTTTCATAACAGAGGTCTAAGAGACGAGAGTCAGCACTTACATGGCACAGGAAGCGGAACTGGTGGTATTTCCACCTGAAGCTGCGATCATAGGCTCCAGGGGAACCACCTGTCCTCGACCTACAGAGAAACAAAATGAGCTTATTTTTTGCTGTTCCAGCAAGAAACAAAGGAAATCTCAAAGCCAGGTTTTACATTTGTACATGTCAGCGAAAGATACTGTAGCTGTACTGGGAAACGACAGGCCAATATGGCTGTCCCATGCACATATGCTTAAGAGACTGGAAAAATGGGCCTCGATATAGAGCTGAGCCCTGTTGCCGAGCTGCGCAATGAGGACTTATTCTATTGAAGTGAGGCAGTATTCTATTGAAGTGGTCAGATGTGACGTGCAGCAGGATTGAAATAACTGGGTTAAGCCCAGAAATGGAGGTATGCCTTGGTGTGCAGCTGTGTTAGTAGAAGCTACACCACTTCACTACAGACATACTGGATATGTGCCTCGTCAGCAGAGGATAAACCGAGAGGGCAAGGAAGGGGAAATATGGAGCCCGAGGGAGAGAGAGAGAGAGAGAGGGGCCTCTAATATTCGCTTATTCGCTTTGTCAAACGCTGCCAGGCACATCTTGGTTAGGAAGTTTCAGACCACAGAGGCAACCCTTTGGCTACAGATATGGACTGCAGCAGTATCAAATGTAAAACATTTAAGACAGTTTAAAAACCCTAGATGAACACTCATCTAAAAATATAACACCAAGACCTCCTTATGTTTCAACATCAGCATGAACACTTGCGCTCTCTCATACACACACATTCATACGTACACACAGACAGAGTCAGACAGCAGAGCAGTCTGCTTTGGACTTGATTTGTTGGCCCTGTTCATTTTCATTACATTCTTTTTTTGGAAGATTTCAAAATAGGGCCATGCTTTAAGGCAAGACACATATGTTCATAAGAGTGTGTGCTTACGTGTGTGTGTGTGTGTACGTACTTATAATACCCTTTCTCATATCTAGGCTAGCTATCTATGCCCAAAAGATTGTCAACGTAAATTCGGGAAAAAAAAGGAAAAGAAATCCAAACTTAAGCAGGCTATGATGAGAGAATCCCTGCACACACCATCCCTGAAGGAAAAAGCAATACGGTGCTTTTATCAGTAGATTTGATCAGAAACTGTAACTGCCCTTCTCAAAAATGGGTCTGCAGAATAATATTTACCCTGACTCAAACCCGGGACGAGGGTCTTTAAAGCTGGTGGTGCGAGAGTTGTGATCCACAAAATATCGGACTCCCTCCGTGGTGTACTTCATTTCCCAGCCAGGGGGCAGGGGGGGCTCCTGGATCATCCTGTAAGAGGGAAAGGGCAGTGAGCAGAGCCTAAACGTGAGGCTCCCCAAACGATGCACACCTGTCCCCCCCTGGCCCCAGCCCTGGCCCGGTCCCACTATCAGCTCTCCCTGACCAGGACTCAAAACCTCTGACCTCAGTGGTGATGCGTCTGAGACCACATGGATGTAGTTAAACAACATGAAAATATAAATATATGAGGAAAAATATGACTCAACTTTGCTGAGGGGGTGAATGAAGGAGTGAATTAACTAATTGATGAATGAATAAAATGCTATGACACTGTAAAATGTCCTAAAAACCCACAATGATACAATTTGGATACTTTGGCCATCCGCATTTGATGTAGTTTTGTTGTTCGATTTGATGTTAGGGGACAGCAGTATCACCCACACTAGTTCCATGGAAGATGCCCTAGGTCCCTCATTGACCAATAGCTTACAATACTAATCTAAACCCCACCCACACGGCTCAGAGATATGTTGGCTCAGAGATATGTTGACGCAGCCTTCAATTGAGGCGACATAGGACACTTCCCTATTGGCCTGTGCAGAATGATTTCAAAATATTGATCTCAATTACTGGTACATTATGTCTATGACTCTACATGATTAATTCCTATCGTTATAAGGATGTCTGATGAGTGTGCTGCATAGCGTTGGGCTCTCGAGCTACCAGTCCCTATCCTACACTAGTTAATGTAATATCAGTCAAAATAGCAATGTATGGTGGCATTTCTCTGAGACACCTGTGTGTACAAACATGAACAGACACACACACACCCACCCACCCACACGCACGCGCACACACTTTCACAGTGGAGCAAAGACAGATTGGCTTACCCTTGGGTTCTTGGGTCCTCCCACTGTGTGGTCCGTGTGTTGTGGTTGACAAAATACACCCTCCCATTGTCCTGCCGTTTCTCTACAGGGACCAAGAGAAGTGACTACAGTTAACAACAGGATAGATCAACAGTTTACTATTTGGTTTCAGTACAGAGTGACTGTGTGGGGATATGTGAAGGTCAACCGCAGTAGACGTTGAATTGTTGGGAGGAAAGAGAAAAAAGGATGGCTGAATCTGGCAAAGCTGACTGAAAACTGACGTGTCGGTGTGGCATTTCACTCGAGCTTGTTCCAAAATCCCTTCCTACAATCCACCTCAGACAGAATGTTACAGAGGTGTAAAAGGCAAAAAACTAAACCGAGGGAGAGCAGGAAAAAGACAATTTGCTGACTATTTTCTATTTCTAGCAGTCGGAGTCCTACAATGACTACATGGTTACAATGACTACATGGAAGATAATAACATGGCTACGCGGAAGAGTATAACATGGCTACGCGGAAGAGTATAACATGGCTACGCGGAAGAGTATAACATGGCTACGCGGAAGAGTATAACATGGCTACGCGGAAGAGTATAACATGGCTACGCGGAAGAGTATAACATGGCTACGCGGAAGAGTATAACATGGCTACGCGGAAGAGTATAACATGGCTACGCGGAAGAGTATAACATGGCTACGCGGAAGAGTATAACATGGTTACATGGAAGAGAATAACATGGTTACATGGAAAATAACAACATGGCTACATGGAAAATAATAACATGGCTACATGGAAAATAACAACATGGCTACATGGAAAATAATAACATGGCTACATGGAAAATAATAACATGGCTACATGGAAAATAACAACATGGCTACATGGAAAATAATAACATGGCTACATGGAAAATAATAACATGGCTACATGGAAACAATGACTACATGGAATTTAATAACATGGCTACATGGAAAATAATAACATGGCTACGTGGAAGAGAGTAACATGGTTACATGGAAGAGTATAACATGGCGACATGGAAGAGTATAACATGGCTACATGGAAAATAATAACATGGCTACATGGAAAATAACAACATGGCTACATGGAAAATAATAACATGGCTACATGGAAAATAACAACATGGCTACATGGAAAATAATAACATGGCTACATGGAAAATAACAACATGGCTACATGGAAAATAATAACATGGCTACATGGAAAATAACAACATGGCTACATGGAAAATAATAACATGGCTACATGGAAAATAATAACATGGCGACATGGAAGAGAATAACATGGCTACATGGAAAATAACAACATGGCTACATGGAAAATAACAACATGGCTACATGGAAAATAACAACATGGCTACATGGAAACAATGACTACATGGAATTTAATAACATGGCTACATGGAAAATAATAACATGGCTACGTGGAAGAGAGTAACATGGCTACGTGGAAGAGAGTAACATGGCTACGTGGAAGATAATAACATGGCTACGTGGAAGATAATAACATGGCTACGTGGAAGATAATAACATGGCTACGTGGAAGATAATAACATGACTACGTGGAAGATAATAACATGACTACGTGGAAGATAATAACATGGCTACGTGGAAGATAATAACATGGCTACGTGGAAGAGAATAACATGGCTACGTGGAAGAGAATAACATGGCTACGTGGAAGATAATAACATGACTATGTGGAAGATAATAACATGGCTACGTGGAAGATAATAACATGGCTACGTGGAAGAGAATAACATGACTACGTGGAAGATAATAACATGGCTACGTGGAAACAATGCCTACATGGAAGATAATAACATGGCTACGTGGAAGATAATAACATGGCTACGTGGAAGATAATAACATGGCTACGTGGAAGAGAATAACATGGCTACGTGGAAGAGAATAACATGACTACGTGGAAGAGAATAACATGACTACGTGGAAGAGAATAACATGACTACGTGGAAGATAACATGACTACATGGAAGATAACATGGCTACGTGGAAGAGAATAACATGACTACGTGGAAGATAATAACATGGCTACGTGGAAGAGAATAACATGGCTACGTGGAAGAGAATAACATGACTACATGGAAGATAATAACATGACTACATGGAAGATAATAACATGGCTACGTGGAAGAGAATAACATGGCTACGCGGAAGATAATAACATGGCTACGTGGAAGATAATAACATGACTACGTGGAAGATAATAACATGGCTACGTGGAAGAGAATAACATGGCTACGCGGAAGATAATAACATGGCTACGTGGAAGATAATAACATGGCTACGTGGAAGAGAATAACATGACTACGTGGAAGATAATAACATGGCTACGTGGAAGAGAATAACATGACTACGTGGAAGATAATAACATGACTACGTGGAAGATAATAACATAACTACGTGGAAGATAATAACATGACTACGTGGAAGATAATAACATGGCTACGTTGAAGATAATAACATGACTACGTGGAAACAATGACTACGTGGAAGATAATAACATGGCTACGCGGAAGATAATAACATGGCTACGCGGAAGATAATAACATGGCTACGTGGAAGATAATAACATGACTACGTGGAAGATAATAACATGGCTACGTGGAAGATAATAACATGACTACATGGAAACAATGACTACGTGGAAGAGAATAACATGGCTACGTGGAAGATAATAACATGGCTACGTGGAAGAGAATAACATGGCTACGTGGAAGATAATAACATGGCTACGTGGAAGATAATAACATGGCTACGTGGACGATAATAACATGACTACATGGAAACAATGACTACATGGAAGATAATACCATGGCTATGTGGAAACAATGCCTACATGGAAGAGAATAACATGGCTACGTGGAAGATAATAACATGGCTACACGGAAGATAATAACATGGCTACGTGGAAGATAGCCATGTTATCGTCCACGTAGCCATGTTATCGTCCACGTAGCCATGTTATGTGGACGATAATAACATGACTACATGGAAACAATGACTACATGGAAGATAATAACATGGCTTTGTAGAAGATAATAACATGGCTACATGGAAGATAATAACATGGCTACGCGGAAGAGAATAACATGGCTACGCGGAAGAGAATAACATTGCTACGTGGAAAATAATAACATGGCTACATGGAAACAATGACTACATGGAAGATAATAACATGGCTACATGGAAGATAATAACATGGCTACGCGTAAGATAATAACATGGCTACATGGAAGATAATAACATGGCTACGTGGAAGATAATAACATGGCTACGTGGAAGATAATAACATGGCTACATGGAAGATAATAACATGGCTACATGGAAGATAATAACATGGCTACGTGGAAGAGAATAACATGGCTACATGGAAGATAATAACATGGCTACATGGAAGATAACAACATGGCTACATGGAAGATAATACCATGGCAACCATGTCAACTTCCTCCACCAAGAATGTGTGTTGGGTGCGTTGATACCTTCAACTTTGTGCATCCCTGTGCTGCTTCTGTCCCGACCCGCTGATTTTGTGACCATAGTTGGGTGCCCCCTCCACCCCCACCACTCTCTCTCTGACATCTTGTTCTCATTAGCAGATGTGTGTGGAGGGCGCAGGAACAGTAGTGCTCACGCTGCAACTCTTACTAGGCTGCTAATTTCCCCCCTCTCCTTCACTTAACCCCCTCTATTCCACTAGCCCTCCTTTATTTGACTGTTCCCGCGCTTGGTAAAGTCTTTCTCTCCTTTCTTTTTCCTGTAAAGAATTTCTTTCAATACATCCCCTCTTCAACGCCCCAAAGAAAGAAGGCATTTACAGATGACACAGAAATGCATGAAAAAAGGAAATTCATCCAAATTAAAGTCCAATGTATAATTGAGGCTTTTGCTTGGGATGCCGCAACATGTTGAAAACACATCATGGTTAGAAAATATGAGTGTGCACGTGGGTGAGCGCGACTAAGTATGTGAAAATGTGAGGTGGAGAGAAAAAATGCCAATGACCATTAATTCTGAGTGATGGAGTTTGTGTGTACACCCTGTATAAATGTGTTGGTGGGAATGTTGGTCGAATACGCGCTTTTGAGAATATGAATGAATATACGAACGCATAAGAACAGAGCGCCATAGGAATATACGAGTAGAGCACAAAACGGCCATACAAGTATAACAACCAATTCCTTGAGATTACACTTGAACCAACAACTAATCAATAATATAAGGGAAAAGACTGAAATCCACAACAACAATTCAATCAAATCATATTTTGTTGACCAATAACTAATTGGAAGATGAGTTTGGCTGAATGTAAGAATAAAAGGATCTTCTGTATGAGCTTATTTGATTAAGGACAAGGCTGTATATCACAATGTTTACAAGATTTACCAAACAATAGATGTGGGCCAACAGTACTGTGTGTCTGTGTGAGAGTGTACGCGTGAGAAAAACACACAAACCAGCTCTCCCCCCTCAACACAAAAACAAAGTCCTGTGCCCTTGAAAGCCTCAGAACCCACTCTCATAACAACCAGTGCAGGTGTCGATGCCCCTCTTCAGCATCACTGGACTCAATAGCATCTCCATTTACTCATCAGTGCGGTCTCATGTCCTGGGACCACTGGGGGCCGCTGATTACTAATAGTCTTAGTGTGGTGAGAAGATATAGGTGTACGTGGAGGGAACACTTACCCCATCCTGGAGGGAGCGCGCCGAGAGGGTCATTTTCCACAGCAGGAACACCAGACGACTGAGGGAGAGAGAGAGAGAGAGAGAGAGAGAGAATACGTTTCCAATTAGGACACTTTCCACCTTCTTCCACCTTTGTCTTCTTCTCACACTCGCTTCATGGCAGCAGCTCTGTGTGAAATTCTTCTGTCCGTCCACACAGCTCCCATCTCAGTTCACACACTGGTGTGAGGTAGAAAAAAAACTAAACATACAGGGGGGAAAGAAAGAATGCAGAAAATGCCTCAAAAAGCACACAGTTTAACAGCCTGAATCTGGTGGAGCAGGAGAAGGCAGAGGGGTACCCCAGAGAGGGGTACCCCAGAAGGCTGAGGTGGCTTCTCTCATGCAGCTGGAACAGGAGACTGACAGAGAGGCTCAGACGCAGCTCGTATGCCTTCCAAAAACGACCCGCTCAGGATAGAAAAAAACATGCTGTTCCAATGAGCTCACTGGCTGGCTTCAAGCCCCACCCTGTCTCCTGCCCCCCTGGCATCCCTCCCTACCCCACCCATCTGCAGAGGTCCTCCTCTTCTAGATGTGCTGTGAAAGTAAGCAGGGAGGCGCGATGTCTGAGCCAACTTAGAGAACATTCATCCATTTTCCAGACTGCCCACCCCCTCATGACAAAAGCACCTTTATTCACCCAGCCCTGGAACCAGTGTGGTTTATTCAGCCTGTGCATACAGAGAAAGAGAGAGTGTGTGTGTGCATGCGGCACTGTATGGAAAATGTGTATAGCAAATACTAATTGAATGAGTATGACCTTGTGTGTGTGTGTGTGTGTGTGTGTGTGTGTGTGTGTGTGTGTGTGTACATTTGCCTCCAAGTAGAAATTAAATTTTTAAGATGTTTGAGAGGAGTTAGTGCCCATACTGTTGGTTTCATGACTATGAGAGTTGTAGTTGTGGATGAAAAATTCCAGAGCAAATCTAATTCATTCATTCTCCTCACCTCAGAAGGTCTTCAATTTCTTCATATAATGAAACAAAACGTACCTCACAACAGCCCATGTGTCACTGAACACACAACTTCACCCAGCATTTCCCCAGAATATTCATACTGTGCCCATTCATGAGAATTAACTAGGGCCGGGACGGCAAGGAAACAAAACATGAAGCGGATTTAACTTCTTTAGGAAAACAGCACTAATGTTGGAAACAAACAACATTATGTTGCAGAGTATATGTGAGCGGAGATGGCGCGGAAAGAGGAGCGGCACAAGGAGTGGATCGTGCCAAATTTGATTGAAGCGCGGAGCGAGTTTCCTCAATGGCTGGAGAGTCGGCCTTCTCGCCCGCTCCAGAATGTATTTGCAGTCTACTTGTGTGCTGCTTAGTGCTGGGCAATTAGTTATTTTTGAAGTTGATTCGGTTTCGGTTTGATTATTTATTTATGTATTTTATTATTATTTTATTTCTCTGATTTCGGTTTAAATTATTTGGGTTGAATACACAGAATAAAACAATTAATCAAAGTCCCATGATGGTAGTGACTGCCCATTAATGCTTATCAATTATTAACCATGTATTCACATTAGTTTAACAAAATATTTTGGTTGTTTTGTATATTACATTTGTTTTATCTGATAACTTTATAATTTAATTCCAAGTCATCATCTCATCTCTATAGAGCTGCTGCTGACAAAAATCACTATATTGTAGTTCTTCAAAGTAAATAAGGCATACTTTTATGCCTGCTGAATACCAACTATCAATCACTTAGATCATGTATTTTCAAGTAGATATCTAGCGAAGCAACAGCTGCTTTCTATATCCCCTCACGATCAGGCATTCTTCTGCCTCTTCTGTAGCAGGTGTAAAAGAAACACAGGACTAGTAGATGTGCAATGGATTATGGTCATTGCAGTTAATTACCACATTCAATACACTAAACTATGGAGATTATTGGCCTCTTGTAAACTACAACTACAGTGCATTTGGAAAGTATTCAGACCTAGACTTTTTCCACAATTTGTTACATTACAGCCTTATTCTAAAATGGATTAAATAAAATAACATCAACCTACACTCAATACCATAACATTTTTTGCAAATTAACAAAAAAAGTACCACTGAAATACCTTATTTACATAAGTATTCAGACCCTCTGCTATGAGACTCGAAGTTGAGGTCAGGTGCATCCTGTTTCCACTGATCATCCTTGAGATGTTTCTCCAACTTGGAGTCCACCTGAGGTTAATTCAATTGATTGGACATGATTTGGAAAGGCACACACCCGTCTATATAAGGGCCTACAGTTGACAGTGCCTGTCAGAGCAAAAACCGAGCTCCGAGACAGGATTGTGTCAAAAAAATGTCTGCAGCCTTGAAAGTCCCCAAGAACACAATGGTCTCCATCATTCTCAAATGGAAGAAGTTTGGAACCCCCAAGACTCTTCCTAGAGCTGACTGCCCAGCCAAACTGAGCAATCGTGGGAGAAGGGCCTTGGTCAGGGTGGTGACCAAGAACCCAATGGTCACTCTGACAGAGCTCCAGAGTTCCTCTGTGGAGATGGGAGAACCTTCCAGAAGGAGAACATCCTCTGCAGCACACCACCAAATCAGGCCTTTATGGTAGAATGGCCAGATGGAAGCCACTCCTCAGTAAAAGGCACATTACCTCACGCTTGGAGTTTGCCAAAATGCACTTAAAAGGACTCTCAGAACATGATAAACAATATTCTCTGTTCTGATGAAACCAAGATTGATCTCTTTGACCTGAATACCAAGTGTCACATCTGGAGGAAACCTGGCACCATCCCTACGGTGAAGCATGGTGGCAGCATCATGCTGTGGGGATATTTTTTAGTGGCAGGGACTGGGAGACGAGTCAGGATTGAGGGAAAGATGAAGAACAAAGTACAGAGATATCCTTGATGAAAAAATGCTCCAGAGTGATCAGGAACTCAGATTGGGGAGAAGGTTCACCTTCCAACAGGACAACGATCCTAAGCACACAGCCAAGACAACACAGGAGCGACTTCGAACCCGATCAAACATCTCCGGAGAGACCTGAAATAAGCTGTGTAGCGACGCTCCCCATCCAACCTGACAGAGCTTGAGAGGATCTGCAGAGAAGAATGGGAGAAACTCCTCAAATACAGGTCTGCCGAGCTTGTAGCGTCATACCCAATAAAACTTGAGGCTGTAATCGCTGCCAAAGGTGCTTCAACAAAGTACTGAGTAAAAGGGTCTGAATACTTATGTAAATGTGATATTTCTGGTTTTTATTTGTAATACATTTGGTAAAATTCTAAAAAACAGTTTTTGCATTGTCATTATTTGATGATTGATGGGGAGGGGCAATTTAATCAATTTTAGAATAAGGCTGTGACGTAACAAAATGTGGAAAACGTCAAGGGGTCTGAATACTTTCCGAATGCACTGTACCTACTACATTGCACAGTTCAGGCTAGATCTGATTTATCTATCGCTAGAGAAACTGTGCAACGTGCACTGAGTTCACAATGCAAAATTGATTTCAACGTTGATCAATTAGTTGTTTAAAAATGTTGGTTAATCTCTCAGCACTAGTGCTGCTATAGCCTCTTGCTTTAGCTACTGTCATGGAATTTGCTAAATATTTTCAGAAAGAAACTGATAAAACACAGGTGCAAAAATCAAGGTGACTTACAAAGATGAGGAGGACCAAGAGTAAGAGAGGGAGTGCTGGGATGTAGTGTCCACGACTAAAAGAATCATTGTGGAACCTGAAAAGGCATGTATCCCAAAAGCATGATGGTGTACTACGTGCACATGCTAACAGAAAGGAACGAGGTAGGTGGCTAGCTAAGTGTGTCACTGTAGCAAAGTATTTATTGACAAAAAAATCAGATCTCTTAAAAGTTTAGTTCATTTTCATTTTATTATTTATACAATAGGCTATCATTGATTTTGGCCCAATAGGCCTGACATTTTACCTCATTTCAAGGAGCTTTCTGTTTTTATTGGGTTATTAGCCCCAAAACCTTGAGGCCTACCTATATAAAAATAATTTTAAAAACAACTCCGCATCCCTGCCCATCCTGGCCCGACGGGTGTTTAGCATCCCCAGTGGCTCTGCAAGCGCATAGAGGGTATTCTCCGCTACTGGACTGCTCTTCGGGCACCGTCACATGAGCCTGATGCCACAGACTCTGGCCAAACTTGTGTTTCTAAAAGTGCATTAAAAAAAGCACTGTAGCCTAATAAAAGGCACTTTTCATTTAATTTAGGGGCGATTTTTATTTAACTTGAAATAAAAGGCTAATAACATGTTACAAAAAGGTATTATTTAGACTGTCTTAATATAGCCTTCTCCTGGTCAACTTAGTTTTTATATGCTGTTTAATACGACATGTAGCCTTTTTGAAATGATGACCGCTTCTTACAGTCACCTTGTCATGTTGTTTATTCAAATACCAAAATGGTTTCGATACCAAATGGTCGGTCTAGGTAGTCACAAAAATAGATGGGTGTTGGTTAAATGGTGATTTTAAATGAATGGAGTGAATTTGGAGCAGCAGTTTATCCCTCTGCACAACTCCGTGAGCGATGAGCTGGATTTCTGACCACTCAACTCACATACTCTGTTATGTTGTCATCCCATCTACAGTCACATTTATTTATTTTTCAAGCTATAGCACACACTATTTTACATACAGTAGGTTTTTAAAGGACCAAAGACCTAAAACATGGTCTGCTTCATGTTAATTTTTTTTTACTGGTAACATCACAGCCCTAGAATTCATCATGGAAACTTTGAGAAGAACGTAAGGAATACGATGGTAAAGAGTGCGAAGGAAGAAGAGGACGCATATGGGGTTAAAGGGGAATGTATGTATTCACTCAACAGCCAATATATGTATGATATATGTATGAGACCCACCCTTCTGTGTTTGTGACAACAAAAAAAGACAAGAATGAAATGAAGACATTATCTCCTATGCCCTGATAATTCAGTTCCTAACCAGTTCCAAGAGGGATAGAAAGAGCTAGAGAGTGAGAGAGGGAAATGAGGAGGAAAAGACAGGGAAAACAAGAGCGGGGTCGTAAGAAATTGGTATAATAAAGTGAAAGCGCTAAAACACAAAATATGGCAATGGAGTGGTAAGTAGGTCATTTGAGTTGAGATATTATTTGTGATAAATGCACGCAAATAGCAAGACTCCTGCTATCCTACTTCAGGATCAGAGAATTGCATAAAAAAGGGGCAGTTATGAATGACTGAGTGGGAAAAGTCACATAGACCTACATTGCACTCTGGCATACATTGTAGTGTCTCTCTGATTTAGTAACTAATGTTAGCGCTATTAAAGATAGTTCACCCAAATGGTGCGAAACAAAGCAGAGTGATAGGAGGAGGACCCATAATAAGATAGTGACTAAAATAACAAAACTTCCTTTAACCAGGTTGTATAACAATGAGGTATCTTAGAAAGGTGTACAGTACTTTTTTATTTATTTTACCTTTATTTAACCAGGCAAGTCAGTTAAGAACATATTCTTATTTTCAATGACGGCCTGGGAACAGTGGGTTAACTGCCTGTTCAGGGGCAGAATGACAGATTTGTACCTTGTCAGCTCGGGGGTTTGAACTCGCAACCTTCCGGTTACTAGTCCAACGCTCTAACCACTAGGCTACTTAATGTCTTAAGTAGGTAGTCAAGTACTGAGACAATGGTCCAGTTGCAGTGGTGTTACTGCATGTGTCCTTCTGTTAGTGAGAATGGACAGAGCAAATAAGAAGCAGGAGGGAGAAAGGGGGGGATTTGGGAGGAGCCGGAAACAGCAGTTAATGACTCCGAGACTGCTCTCTCGGGAGTTCCTAATCAGCTGCAATTACTGGCCAAATGCGTACAGGCACACTCACACAAAACCCCAGTGTGTGTGTTACTTAATCTACAGTTCCTTCAGAAAGTATTCATACCCCTTTTCCACATTTTGTTGTGTCACAGCCTGAATTGAAAATTGATTAAATACATTATTTCCCTCACCCATACACACAATACCCCATAATGACAAAGTGAAAACATGTTTTTAGAAAATATAGCTAATTTATTGAAAATTAAATACAAAAATATCTTATATAAATAAGTATTCACACTCCTGAGTCAATACATGTTAGATTCACCTTAGGAAGGGATTTCAGCTGTCTTTCTGTGTCTCTAAGAGCTTTACACACCAGGATTGTACAATATTTGTACATTATTCCATTTAAAATTCTTCAAGGTCTGTCAAGTTGGTTGTTGATCATTGCTAGATAGCCATTTTTCAAGTCTTGCCATAGATTATTTTCAAGTCTTGCCATAGATTATTTTCATGTTGATTGAAGTCAAACCTGTAATTAGGCCACTCAGGAACCTTCAATGTTGTCTTGGTAAGCAACTCCAGTGTACTTGGCCTTGTGTGTTTAGGTTGGACAATAAAGGTGAATGTATCTCCTAGTGTATGTTTATAAAGCAGACCGAACCAGTGTTTTTCCATCTAGGATTTTGCCAGTGCTTAACTCTATTCAGTTCCTTTTTTATCCCCCCAAAAATCTACCTAGTCCTTGCCGATGACAAGCATACCCATAACTTGATGCAGCCACCACAATGCTTGAAAAGTGGTACACAGTGATGTGTTGTGTAGGATTTGCCCCAAACATAACGCTTTGTATTCAGGGCATAAAGTACATTTCTTTGCCACATTTCTTACAGTTTTACTTTAGTGCCTTACTACAAACAGGATGCATATTTTGGAAAAGTTGTATTCTGTCATTTAGGTTAGTATTGTGGTGTAAATCAAATGTTGTTGATCCATCCTCAGTTTTCTTATCACAGCCATTAAACTGTTTTAAAGTCACCATTGGCCTCATGGTGAAGTTTCTTTTCTCTCGAGCAACTGAGTTAGGAAGGACATCTGTATTTTGTAGTGACTGGGTGTATTGATACACCATCCAAAGTCTAAATAATAACTTCACCATGATCAAAGGAATATTCAATGTCATTTTTTTTTTTTACCCATCTACCAGTAGGTGCCTTTCTTTGCGAGGCATTAGAAAACCTCCCTGGTCTTTGTGGCGGAATCTGTGCTCAAAATTCACTGCTTGACTGAGGGACCTAATTGTATGTACGGGGTACAGAGACGAGGTAGTCATAAAAAATATGTTAAACACTGTTATTGAACACAGAGTCCATGCAACGTATGATGTGACTTGTTACGTACATGTATATTGACTAAAGACATTGCAGCTTTTAATTTTTAATTAATTTGAAAACATTTCGAAAAACAATAACTTTGAAATGGGGCATTGTGTGTAGGCCAGTAACACAATATCTATTTAATCTATTTTAAAATTCAGGCTGTGACAGAACATTTTGAAAAAGTCACAGGGTGTGAATACTTTCTATATGCCCTGGGGTGTATTGTGTGCTGTGTCACAATTGTGTGTTTTTGTTTAACAAAACTGTGTGTGTGTGTGCGCACAACTGTATGTGCTCACACAGCTGTAAGTTTGGAGTCAACCCCCAGGACGGAGGGGTGGTGTATGTTACCTCCCCAAGCTCCACTCACTTTCACACAGACCGGCCTAAAAATAACCAAACCATCAACAGAGGAGGCATTCCGAAACAGAACACGACTATCAGCATCAGTGTTTTCTCTGGTAATTGTAGTAGGGGGGGGTTGTAGATAAACTGAAAAGGCTGGCTCTGGTGACTTGCGTCGCCGAAACGTTTACTTAAGGGCCCTTCCCAACAATGCAGAGAAAAATAGAAAGATAATACCAGGAGGAATAAACACACAATGAGTAATAATAACTTGGCTATATAGACGGGGTACCTGTACCGAGTTGATGTGCAGGGTTACGAAGTAATTGAGGTAGATACAGTATGTACATATAGGTAGATGGTACAGTGACAGGATAGATAATAAGCAATAGAAGCAGTGCATGTGATGAGCCAAAGGAGTTGGTGCAAAAGGGCGTCAGTGCTGATAGTCCGGGTAGCTATTTGGCTAACTACTTATGGCTTGGGGGTACAAACTGTTCCGGGTCCTGTTAGTTCCACACTTTCTGCATCGGTACTACTTGCCGTGAGGTAGCAGAGAGAACAGTCTATGACTTCGGTGGCTGGAGTCTTTGAACATTTTTAGGGCCTTCCTCTGACACCACCTGGTATAGAGGTCCAGGACGGCAGGGAGCTACAGGCCCAGTCATGTACTGGGCCGTACGCACTGCCCTCTGTAGCGCCATGCCAAACCAAGAGGTGATGCAGCCAGCCAAGATGCTCTCAATGGTGCAGCTGTATTTTTTTGAGTGACCAAATCTTTTCTGCACAGAAAAGTCTTGTGAGAGCCACATATGTCCAAACAGTATGTAAATAAATATAAAATACACACATACGCACACACAAAAGTTTGGGGTCACATAGAAATGTCCTTGTTTTTTAAAGAAAAGCTCAATTTTTTTGTCCATTAAAATAGCATCAAATTGATCAGATATAGACATTGTTAATGTTGTAAATGACTATTGTAGCTGGAAAGGCTGATTCTTTCTACACTGCATATCTGATCAATTTTATTTTAAAATGGGACAAAATAAAATAGCTTTTCTTTCAAAAACAAGGACATTTCTAAGTGACCCCAAACTTTTGTGTGTGCGTATGTGTGTATTTTATATTTATTTACATACTGTTTGGACATATGCGGCCCTCACAAGACTTTTCTGTGCAGAAACAGTATCTCGGACCTGACTGGTGTGTTCCTTGTTCTTCATGATGCCCTCTGCGCTTTTAACGGACCTCTGAGACTATCACAGTGCAGGTGCATTTATACGGAGACTTGATTACACACAGGTGGATTGTATTTATCATCATTAGTCATTTAGGTCAACATTGGATCATTCAGAGATCCTCACTGAATTTCTGGAGAGAGTTTTCTGCACTGAAAGTAAAGGGTCTGAATAATTTTGCACGCCCAATTTTTCAGTTTTTGATTTGTTAAAAAAGTTTGAAATATCCAATAAATGTCGTTCCACTTCATGATTGTGTCCCACTTGTTGTTGATTCTTCACAAAAAAATACAGTTTTATATCTTTATGTTTGAAGCCTGAAATGTGGCAAAAGGTCGCAAAGTTACAGGGGGCCGAATACTTTCGCAAGGCACTGTATACACACACACACACACACACACACACACACACACACACACACACACACACACACACACACACACACACACACACACACACACACACACACACACACACACACACACACACACACACACACACACACACACACACACACACACACACACACACACACGTTCTAAAGTTTTAGAACACCTACTTATTCAAGGGTTTTTCATGACAGTTCATCATTACTTTAAGGTCAGTCAACCCGGAACATTTCAAGAACTTTGTAAGTTCAGTCGCAAAAATCATCAAGCACCATGATGAAACTGGCTATCACCAGGACCGCCACAGGAAAGGAAGACCCGGAGTTACCTCTGCTGCAGAGGATAAGTTCATTAGAGTTACCAGCCTCAGACATTGCAGCCCAAATAAATGCTTTACAGAATTCACGTAACAGACACATCTCAACATCAACTGTTCAGAGGAGACTGTGTGAATCAGGCCTTCATGGTCAAAATGCTGCAAAGGAACCACTACTAAAAGGACACCAATAAAAATAAGACTTGCTTGGGCCAAGAAACACAAGCAATGGACATTAGACCGGTGGAAATTTGTCCTTTAGTCTGGAGTCCAAATTGGACATTTTTGGTTCCAAACGCTGTTTCTTTGTGAGACGCAGTGTAGGTGAACGGATGATGTCCACATGTGTATTTCCCATCGTAAAGCACGGAGGAGGTGTTGTTATGATGTTTTGCCGGTGACACTGTCAGTGATTTATTTAGAATTCAAAGGCACACTTAACCAGCATGGCTACCACAGCATTCTGCAGCGATACGCCATCCCATCTGGTTTGCGCTGTAGTGGGACTATCATTTGTTTTTCAACAGGACAATGACCCAACTCACCTCCAGGCTGTGTAAGAGCTATTTTACCAAGAAGGAGAGTGATGGAGTGCTGCATACGAGGACTCAAATTGAGATGGTTTGGGATGAGTCGGACCGCAGAGTGAAGGAAAAGCAGCCAGCAAGTGCTAGGCATAAGTGGGAACTCCTTCAAGACTGTTGGAAAAGCATTCCAGGTGAAGCTGGTTAAGAGAATGTCAAGAGTGTGCAAAGCAGTCATCAAGGCAAAGGGTGGCTATTTGAAGAATCTGAAATCTAAAATATATTTGGATTTGTTTCACACTTTTTTGGTTACTAAATGATTCCATGTGTTATTTAATTGCTTTGATGTTTTCACTATTATTCTACAATGTAGAAATTAAGAAAAATGAATGAATGAATGAGTAGGTGTTCTCATTTTTTTCGACATGGAGTGGAGTGAGTGTGTGAATAAGTCACTTGTTAAATCCACTTCAATCAGTGTAGATGAAGGGGAGGAGACAGGTTAAAGAAGGATTTTTAGCCTTCGAGACAACTGTGACTTGTGTATGCGTGCCATTCAGAGGGTGAATGGGCAAGACAAAAGTTTTCATTGCCTTTGAACGGTTTATTGTAGCAGGTGCCAGGCGCATCAGTTTGTGTGAAGAACTGCAACACTGCTGTGTTTTACATGCTGAACAGTTTCCCGTGTGTATAAATAATGGTCCACCACACATAGGACATCCAGCCAACTTGACAACTGTGGGAAGCATTGGAGTCAGAATCAGCTGGCATCCCTGTGGAACACTTGACACCTTGTAGAGTTCATGTCCCAAAGAAATGAGACTGCTCTGAGGGTAAAAAGTGGTAACGCAACTCGATATTAGGAAGGTTTTCTTAATATTTTGTAGACTGTGTAGTTATACTCACAGTTCATTAGGTACACCACCATGTTCACGAAAATGGTTCGCTCCTACATAAAGTGAGTCACGTGGCTGTGGCTTGCTATATAAAAGGCATCCAGTTTCTGCTCGATTGAACATTAAAATCGGAAAAACAAGCGACCTACGTGACTTTGAGCGTGCTATGTTTGTCAGTGCCAGGCACGCCGGTTCTAGTATCTCAGAAACGGTTGGCCTCCTGGGCTTTTCACATGCGACAGTGTCTATGGTTTACCAAGAATGATGCGACAAACAAAAAACATCCAGTCAGCGGCAGTCCTGTGGGCGAAAACAGCTCATTGATGAGAGGTCAAAAGAGAATTGTGCAAGCTAACAGGCGAGCCACAAACAGGCAAATAACGGCATCTCGGAAGGCACAACTCGTCAGTCCTTGTCACGGATGGGCTATTGTAGCAGAGGACCACACCGGGTCCTCTCTTCCAGCAGCTAAAAACAAGAAGAAGCGGCTCCAGTGGGCATGCGGTCACCAACACTTGACAATTGAGGAATGGAAAAACATTGCCTGGTCCGACGAATCCCAGTTCCTGTTGCGTCATGTTGATGGCAGAGTCCGGATTTGGCATAAGCAGCATGAGTCCATGGCCCCGTCCCTGCCTGGTGTCTATGGTTCAGGCTGCTGGTGGTGTAATGGTGTGGAGAATGTTTTCCTGGCACACGTTAGGTCCCTTGATATCAATTGAGCAAGGTTCCCATGCCCTGAAGAATTCAGGCTGTTCTGAAAGCAAAGCGGGTTCTGACCTGGTACTAGATGGGTGTACCTAATAATACCTCATTTTTTATTTTATTTTACTTTACATTTGGGATGGAAAACCTTTCAGTGTAATCTTAAACGTCTAAAACCAGATTAAGTAAGTAGAAAAGATAACAGACCTATATATTTTTTGGGATGATCATCTTTGAGAACTAACAATTATCAAAATCAAAAAAGGTAGACAGTCAGGGAGAATCTAACATTCTAAAAAAATTACACATTCAGGAGTAATGTTTTGTTTTGTCACTCAGATAGCATAAGCCATGGCAAAATGTGTAGAATTGCAGCATATTAGCTTTAAAACATTTTGTCACTGCGGCCAACAGGAGGGCCTCTAAATTGTGGGCTATTGGCCACGCCATACACACCACCTAAGCTCCATTTTGATTTTTTTTTTAAACCTGTGACTGTATTGGTGTGTGTTGGACAATGTTAATTCCTAAGTGATGTTGACGCCAAGGAACTCGAAGCTCTCGACCCACTCCACTACAGCCATGTGGATGTGGATGGGGGCGTGCTTGGCCCTCCTTTTCCTGTAGTCCACGATCAGCTCCTTTGTCTTATTGACGTTGAGGGAAAGGTTGTTGCCAGGTCACTGACCTCCTCCCTATAAGGCTGTCTCATTGTCATCGATGATCAAGCCTACCACTGTCGTGTCATCAGTAAACGTAATGATGGTGTTAGCACCGTGGGTGAACAGGGAGTACAGGGAACTAAGCACACACCCGAGGGGCTCAGCCTTGCAGACAAAATTTGTAGAATTGCAAGAAGTATATAATATTTGTGGGAAAATCACCTGATTAACTTTTTAGGTATATCTGAGTTTATCTATTTGCTTATGGCTTTGCCTACACCTAGCAACTTGTTTTTTAAATTATATGAGCAAAATACATTCCACTTTATTTGGAACGGCAAGCCAGACAAAATGGAATGGGCCTATTTATATAATGAATATGAATTGGGAGGGGAGAAATTATTAAATATTAAAGCATTAGACCTCTCACTAAAGGCTTCAGTGAAACAAAAGTTCCACTTAAATCCGAAATGGTTCTCCAGCAGATTAGTAAAAATGTCTCACCCCATGTTCAAGAATGGCCTTTTTCTTGTTATCTAGATTACAACCTCTCACTTTCAGTTATTTGAAAATGAAATAATCTCCAAAATATGGCTATTTTTAAAACAAGTTATAGAAAGTTGGTTGCAATATCAGTTTAATCCACCAGAAAAGACAGAACAAACAAATATTATGGTTAAACTGAAATATAGTCATTTATTTAAAAAAATATATATATTTATGGAAAAATATGTTTACAAAACTGTATAATTTTAGTGAATGATATCATAAATAGGGCTGGTGGAGTTATGTTACACATGCAGCTAACAAAAGTATATGGAAATGTCTGCTCTACCCAAAATTACAACCAACTAATTGCAGCATTACCGCTAAAGAGGCAAGTGGAAGGGGGAGAAAGTAAGAAACCTGTCTGTCAGCCCAGCTTTAAAGACCTAAATTGGTTCAAGAAAATTGTGATAAATAATACAAGTATACCAGTTTCATTTATGGACCAAATAATGTACAGCTGTGCCATATAGATTGCAAAATAGTTGGGAAGAGCTTTTCGATGTACCGATTCCATGGCACATGGTTTATGAACTGACACACAAAATTATGCTGGATACAAAACTTAAGAGTTTTTCAATTTAAATTATTTTACAAAATTCTTGCACCCAATAGAATGTTATATATATGGGGGATACAATCATACCAGCTGTGCAGATTTCGCTGTGAAGAGACAGAATCATTAGATCACTTGTTTTGGTACTGTCCATATGTAGCTTTTTTAAGGTTCAGGAATGGTTAAAGAATTTAAACATTTACCTGGAGCTAATTCAGCAAATAGCACTGCTGGGTGATTTGAGAAGTAATTGTCAAACGATCAATAATATAATATTACTTTTCAAAATCTATATATATTTGTTTTACAATCCCTAGAAACTATTAGAATAGAAAGGTTCAGAACTTTTGTGAAATATCACAGCACAGTTGAAAAATATATGGCAAATAGAAATCAAAACTGGATGGTGTTCAGAGATAGATGGGAGGAGTTGAGGGTAGCTGAAGGATGGGACTAAAAACAAACATAAATACAACTATTGTAAAATACACTTTGCCTGTAAAATGTATACAGTATATATAAGATGGAAGTAGAAGCTTAAGTGTTGTTGTCCATTAGTTTACTTCAATTAAGAGAGGGGTGGTAGGGTTAGGCGAATATAATAAAGGAACATTATAAACATTTAAGAAATGTATATACTGTATATATTTACCAAACAAATGGGGGGTTGGAAATGATGCTGACAATTACATTGAAACCACAATCAATCTGCAATGTTAAAGCTGATCTACCCACTAAATATTTAAAAAATTCCTCATATTTTTTCTAAATATTTTAAAGTATATTATACTTTGCTCGGAACCTTGAGAGGAGCCTCGTGAAACTGCTCTAAGCCACTGGTTGATACTTGACTAGGGGAGGAGTGAGGGCTGAGGAGGAAGGGTGAGACTTGACTAGGGGAGGAGTGATGGCTGAGGAGGAAGGGTGAGACTTGACTAGGGGAGGAGTGAGGGCTGAGGAGGAAGGGTGAGACTTGACTAGGGGAGGAGTGATGGCTGAGGAGGAAGGGTGAGACTTGACTAGGGGAGGAGTGAGGGCTGAGGAGAAAGGGTGAGACTTGACTAGGGGAGGAGTGATGGCTGAGGAGGAAGAGTGAGACTTGACTAGGTGAGGGGTGAGGGCTGAAGAGGAAGGGTGAGACTTGACTAGGGGAGGAGTGATGGCCGAGGAGGAAGAGTGAGACTTGACTAGGTGAGGGGTGAGGGCTGAGGAGGAAGGGTGAGACTTGACTAGGGGAGGAGTGATGGCCGAGGAGGAAGGGTGAGACTTGACTAGGGGAGGAGTGAGGGCTGAGGAGGAAGGGTGAGACTTGACTAGGTGAGGGGTGAGGTCTGAGGAACAGGAATGATGAAGTTCCTAATATTTATTCTGAACCAGTGAGTGTCATGCTGGCTCTCTGGGTCTCTCTCTCTCTCGAGGACGGTGCACTGTGTTTCGCACGCAGGCAGGTTTGGCTGCCACAGTGGCACAAAGACATAAATCATCTTTAGATGGTCTATTTACTGAGTAAAAGTGAATGTGCATTGTCTGGTAGAAGAACTATGATGTAAAAAAATTACTTTACTGAGAAACTATTAAAACAAATAATAAATACAATTTTTTGGGGTGGGGGGGTCATTGTGCAGCGGAAACACTGATCAGAAGCAGACATGCTATCCAGTTCTCAGAGACCCATTGTTACTCAGAATACACGAGGAGGTGGATGTTATTTTGAAAGAGACTCAGAACTGTGCTTGTCGAGCAGCCTGGGTGGGAGCAGGCAGGTTTTAATAGAACCCAATGACAGTGATGCTCATTTCAGTAATTGTTTGTACCATGAAACGCCCATTTCAGATTCATTATTTTTATCTCAACGAACGCCCTTTTGTACCCTTGCGTTTTACCAAGAACGCTCTGCTGAGGGGAAGCTTTCAGAGGGCCACACCTAAATAAAGGGACTAAAGAGGAAGTTCAGACAGTACAGTATTTCATGTTGAGTTTGAGTTACCTGGTAGAGGAACCTCTGGCTGAACTGGTGCATGGCCCCCTGGAGCTGGCTGCGTTGGGACTGCCACTGCTCATAGTTCCGGACTGATTCTTCCGTGGGCCGCTGCCACGTGGTGGTTCTGGTGTTGTGGTCCACATAGTAGAACCTGCCTCGCTGGTCCACACGCTTCTCCCAACTGGAGAGGGACAGACACGGAGAGAGGGGAGTGAGACTCATACGAATGTACAGACAGGACAGACAGACATGGACACAGACAAGGCTGGATATACAAACACAAGATTAAGATATGCATTATCCCACAGACACACACATAAAAACAACACATGAGCACATTTCCAGCAAAGTACAGCAGTGTTTTTTCAAGTGTGGAGGCTGCTGTTGCTATTCTCATATCTCTGACTCAACCAGAACAGAATTTGGAAGAGAAAACAGCAAAGAGTTCCATTTGCTAACACACACACCACTCAGAACTCAAAAAGGAGAAATTCCTCAAAAAATAGCTTTGAGAGCTACAACATAAAATCCCTCCCTGTTCCCTGTGCTGCTGTTCCCCTGAGAGAACAGGTCCTCTACAGAGCAGTTCTATGGCTCCCCAATCCTTTTTTACGGTTATGACCGTCATTTTATTTTCATAACCATCGGTTACCGGGTTAAATGATAATTGTGCCAGCCTCTATCCTACAGAGGAGTACTATGGCTTGTACTTTATCAAACAGAGCAGTACCACAGCTCCCATACAGTCCGTCCTTAGAGGGGGAACCTGAGAGCAGTTAAACCCAACACTGCTAGAGAAGAGCCCATTAATGCAGCCCCGCAGCACACGCCTTTCATCTGAGCTGCACTACGATGGGCTGCAGCGCCATGCTAACTCAGACTAGATACGCAGCCAAAGAACTAAGCACCAAACCCTGCAGCTGTAAACAGAGCCAGCCCTGCCTCCAAGAGGCAAGACGCTAATGGAGCCTCAGGATGGGCTCAGCGTAGCGCTGCATACATCTGCTCTTTCTAAGAAAGGACTTTTGTTTTCCGGCCCGTTCCCTCCAGTGGAAAAAGTGAGATGGGGCGGGAGTGACCTTTCCCTCAAACACAGTGGAAGCGAAAATCAATAAATAATCACAGAAATAAAAAGGCAATAAAAGGCTTGGCTCTGTTAACCCCAAAAGAGAGAGCTGGGTTTCCGCAGCACACAGTGAGAAACACCACTGGACTCAAATAATCAGTGCCGGTGATTCAAAGCCCGTTAAAGAGATGAGAGATCACTAATGTATGGATGCCCAAACACATAAAACACACACTTAAAGACCTGACACGCATATACTGTAAGTAAAGGACTCCTCTACTTGGATAGTATAGTCTAAGTTGGGGATTCTGCCACACCCTGCTGGGCCCACTTCACAGGGAATGTTCACAAGTCGGCAACATCTCCCCATCCACAGAGAGACATTCCCATCATGCACTGGGCTGCCTAACTGTGGTCACTCTTCTCTGATGGTAGGAGGAGGAGAGGTCAATGTGTGTCGGCCAGGGGTGGGCAGTAATCTTGACTCAAGGGCCACACTGGGATTTCAACATTTTCCACCGACTGACCCAGGTGGAAGAGGTCTCTCCCAGGTGGTGGTCTTTGTGTTGTGGTCCACGTAGTACACCCTGCCATGGGGCAGGATTCGCTGCTCCCAGCTGACAGAGAGAGACAGAGAGACAGAAGACATAATAGGTCATGTCTAGTTAGAGGTGAGGAAAGAGAGATTGAACGTAACCCCAATCATCTGTCACACAAACACACACGCAAAATCTTACCCATTCGGTAGTGATTCTGGAACAGGCTCTGTAGCAGTGGATGGGTTGCTGCCGGCAGGGGGTACCTCTGTAGGAGGGGGGAGGACTGTGCTGTCTGGCCCAGGAGAGGGGCTGCTGCTGCTGGGGGCTGGGGACCGGACCGACGGGGAGGAGGGTGGGGGTGTATGAGGAGCCAGACCACTCCGGCCATTCTCCAGCCCGTTGGAAGTCAGCTCAACTTTACCTGTGGGGTGGGTCGTTAAAGGAGTTGATTGATCCACACAGGAACAAAAAGCTACATGTCATAATGATTAAAACACTTTGTATTTAGTATGGAAGTTCACAGCTGATTTATGAAACTATTCCAATTCTAGTGTCAAGTGAATGGAGAGTGACAGAAAAATGGTTTCTTGTCTCCAAGGTTATCGTACCTGCACTCCCAGGGCTGCTGTGGGAGTTCTTGGCCGAGCGGAGGTGACCAGAAGCCCCAGGACACTGGTCCTCACTCAGCTCTCCGTTAGTCAGAGAGCCCCCCGGGGAACACCCTCGCGAACCCCCTGCAGAGTGTCTGTGAGTCCTGACCAGAACACAGACAGAAACAGGGGAGGGGTTTGGATCACTCACAACACACAAAATGACCCTTGAACTCTCAACTCACACTGTGTGACAATGAACAGAATATGAATGTGATGTAAACCAAAGCTACTTATGTAAATGTGCATTTCTACTGTAAAAGATATAGAATTGGTTTGCAGTTGATTCTTTGGAGTGCTGCTTAGGAATGACCCAAACAACCAAGAAAATGTTAAAAAGCAGCCCAGCACAGCTCACACACAACAAGGCGCCGGGACACACATGCACAAAGAGGAGTCAGTGTGAGCTCCTTTTTCTCTCAAAATATACTAATCTTCCTGAAGCTAAATACAGCTTTTCTTTCATACAATGAAAACATGTCGGTTTTTACCCCCCAGACATTGGAATTCTGAGTACAAAATTTGAAACTTTATTAGAAAGCTTCTGAAAATGTCTTTGCAGAAAAAAAATGTAAAATCACCAACTACCTATACTAAAAGAGGGACAGAGGAACAGCCGTTTGGAAAAGGACAGGAGAAAATATTAACTTTGAGCACCCGACACTGGGGCATGGTTCTCGTCATGGGAGAATGCAGAAGCAACAAAAGAACACAACATAGAAAACTCTGCACTCCTGTCTCTTCCTTCCTCCATCTACACCACCCTTTCTACTGCTCCCCTCTTTAGGGGGCAGATGGATGAGCCGTTGAATGCGGGTTCGAGAAAAAAAGAAGGAAAAAAAAGGTCCAGAGCAGTGCCCTCTAATGTTTTCAGGGAAATACCATAAAATACAATCTGTGCTTTGTAGTAGAGCAGACTATTGTCTAACACGTGGTCACGCTCCCTATCTGAACCTTATCATTGACTTGATTAGGGCATCTCTGTGTTGGATCACTACACTGACCATTACCCTCAAAGAAGTATATTTGTGTTTTAAGTTAGACTTCTGAGAGTTTGTGTGTGTGAGTGAGTGAGTGCATGTGTGTATGTGTGAGAGGGTAGAGAAACAGTGAGTCTCTGTACATCTAAGTTGTGAAATGAATCTATATGACCATGTGTGTGAAAGTGTTTGTTCATACAGTATGTACTCTGTAGGGGTATGAATACAACAAAGTATGAATAGTATACAGGTCAATTAAAATGTATATGTTTGCTGCTCACCTGCCGTGGGGGCCGCTGGCTGTACTGGGGGTTTCCTCACTCTGGGTCCTGCGTAGGTTTTGTCTGTCCGACTGCAGCATCTCTGTACAAACAGGACAGACAAAGGACACACCATCGATATATCAAACTTCATAATATACCATCCAATCTCTAAAGAGGAAATCACACCAGATCAAAATTCCAGAACCCCCCGGGTCATGAAACGACTGTTATTGTTTCACAGAGACACATTTCCACTGCTATAGAATGTGGTCATGAAACGACTGTTATTGTTTCACAGAGACACATTTCCACTGCTATAGAATGTGGTCATGAAACGACTGTTATTGTTTCACAGAGACACATTTCCACTGCTATAGAATGTGGTCATGAAACGACTGTTACTGTTTCACAGAGACACATTTCCACTGCTATAGAATGTGGTCATGAAACGACTGTTATTGTTTCACAGAGACACATTTCCACTGCTATCGAATGTGGTCATGAAACGACTGTTACTGTTTCACAGAGACACATTTCCACTGCTATAGAATGTGGTCATGAAACTGTTATTGTTTCACAGAGACACATTTCCACTGCTATAGAATGTGGTCATGAAACGACTGTTATTGTTTCACAGAGACACATTTCCACTGCTATCGAATGTGGTCATGAAACGACTGTTACTGTTTCACAGAGACACATTTCCACTGCTATAGAATGTGGTCATGAAACTGTTACTGTTTCGACTGTTATTGTTTCACAGAGACACATTTCCACTGCTATAGAATGTGGTCATGAAACGACTGTTACTGTTTCACAGAGACACATTTCCACTGCTATAGAATGTGGTCATGAAACGACTGTTATTGTTTCACAGAGACACATTTCCACTGCTATAGAATGTGGTCATGAAACGACTGTTACTGTTTCACAGAGACACATTTCCACTGCTATAGAATGTGGTCATGAAACGACTGTTATTGTTTCACAGAGACACATTTCCACTGCTATAGAATGTGGTCATGAAACGACTGTTACTGTTTCACAGAGACACATTTCCACTGCTATAGAATGTGGTCATGAAACGACTGTTACTGTTTCACAGAGACACATTTCCACTGCTATAGAATGTGGTCATGAAACGACTGTTACTGTTTCACAGAGACACATTTCCACTGCTATAGAATGTGGTCATGAATGTTAGAATGTGGTCATGAAACACTGTTACTGTTTCACAGAGACACATTTCCACTGCTATAGAATGTGGTCATGAAACGACTGTTACTGTTTCACAGTTTCCACTGCTATAGAATGTGGTCACACATTATTGTTTCACAGAGACACATTTCCACTGCTATAGAATGTGGTCATGAAACGACTGTTACTGTTTCACAGAGACACATTTCCACTGCTATAGAATGTGGTCATGAAACGACTGTTATTGTTTCACAGAGACACATTTCCACTGCTATAGAATGTGGTCATGAAAGCGACTGTTATTGTTTCACAGGACACATTTCCACTGCTATAGAATGTGGTCATGATGTTACTGTTTCACAGAGACACATTTCCACTGCTATAGAATGTGGTCATGAAGTTTACTGTTTCACAGAGACACATTTCCACATTTCCACTGCTATAGAATGTGGTCATGAAACGACTGTTACTGTTTCACAGAGACACATTTCCACTGCTATAGAATGTGGTCATGAAACGACTGTTACTGTTTCACAGAGACACATTTCCACTGCTATAGAATGTGGTCATGAAACGACTGTTACTGTTTCACAGAGACACATTTCCACTGCTATAGAATGTGGTCATGAAACGACTGTTACTGTTTCACAGAGACACATTTCCACTGCTATAGAATGTGGTCATGAAACGACTGTTACTGTTTCACAGAGACACATTTCCACTGCTATAGAATGTGGTCATGAAACGATTGTTACTGTTTCACAGAGACACATTTCCACTGCTATAGAATGTGGTCATGAAACGACTGTTACTGTTTCACAGAGACACATTTCCACTGCTATAGAATGTGGTCATGAAACGACTGTTACTGTTTCACAGAGACACATTTCCACTGCTATAGAATGTGGTCATGAAACGACTGTTACTGTTTCACAGAGACACATTTCCACTGCTATGGAATGTGGTCTGTGACTGTATGAGTCTATATGTCCATTCCTCCCCTGACTGAAACCCCAGCCATATAACATGCTTTTCATTATAAAAACAGGGACACTCATAAGGAGTGGGGCACGGGCGGCAGTAACTAATCGCCAAGAAAAAAAATACAGTCTAACACCGGCTCCTGAAGCTCGACAGCTTCAATACTTTGTTTTTACAGATAACTCACATCCTACCTTAACATGTAATCATTGAGAAAAACAAGCCTGTGTGTCTGTCCAGGGATTGCTACTGTTTCACCCATCTGATCATATCGGTCTAGTTGGGGAGAAACAATTGTGTCATATTGCTCTGAATGAATCATCCAATAATAACAGAGCTCGTCTAGTCTAGCTGTTGTCCGCATATAGCGCCTGAGAGACATGAGACATACTTTTGTCCATGTAGTGTATGTGGACACCTGCTGGCCGAACATCTCATTCCAAAATCATGGGCATGAGTTGGACCCCCCTTTTGCTGCTACAATAGCCTCCACCCTTCTGGGAAGACTTTCCACTAGATGTTGGAACATTGCTGCAGGGACTTGCTTCTATTCAGCCACAACAGCATTAGTGAGGTAGGACACTAATGTTTGGCGATTAGGCCTGGCTCGCAGTCAGCATTCCAATTCATCCCAAAGGTCTTCGATCGGGTTGAGGTCAGGGCACTGTGAAGGACAGTCAAGTTCTTCCATACTGAAATCGACAAACCATTTCTGTATGGACCTCTCTTTATGCATGGGGGCATTGTCATGCTGAAACAGGAAAGGGCCTTCTCCAAAATGTGGAAACAAAGTTGGAAGCACAGAATAGTCTAGAATGGCATGTATGCTGTAGCGTTAAGATTTCCCTTCACTGGAACTAAGGGCCCTAGCCTGAATCATGAAAAACAGCCCCAGACCATTATACCGCCTCCACCAAACTTTACAGTTGGCACTACGCATTCGGGCAGGTAGCGTTCTCCTGGCATCCACCAAACCCAGATTCGTCCGTCTGACTGCCAGATGCTGAAGCTTGATTCATCACTCCAGAGAACTCGTTTCCACTGCTCCAGATTCCAATGGCGGCGAGCTTTACACCACTCCAGCCGACACTTGGCATTGCGCATGGTGATCTTAGGCTTGTGTGCGGCTGCTCGTCCAAGGAAACCCATTTCATGAAGCTCCCAATGAACAATGATTGTGCTGACGTTGCTTCCAGAGGCAGTTTGGAACTTGGTAGTGAGGGTTGCAACGGAGGACAGATGATTTTTATGCGCTTCAGCAGGCGTCGGTCCCATTCTGTGAGCTTGTGTGACCTATCACGGCACGGCTGAACCATTGAAGCTCCTAGACGTTTCCACTTCACAATAACAGCACTTATAGTTGACCGGGGCAGCTCTAGCAGGGCATACATCTGGCAAATCGACTTGTTGGAAAGGTGGCATCCTATGACAGTGCCACATTGAAAGTCACTGAGCTATTCAGTAAGGCCATTCTACTGCCAATGTTTGTCTATGGAGATTTCATGGCTGTATGCGTAATTTTATATACCTGTCAGCAAAGGGTGTGGCTGAAATAGCCGAATCCGCTCATTTGAAGTGTCCACATACATACTTTTGTATATGTAGTGTATGTTTGTTTGTGTTGCCTTAGCTAACTTTCCGGAGACGGAGGAAAAGTAAGTTGGAATGTGGTTAAAGGGTCGACCATCTGCTGGTGAATACTGCTTATTGAAATTCTCGCAAAAGTCAATGTTTCAACTAATTGAGCCAAAGCCTCTTGGATTTCATGTGCGCCCCTAAAAAACAATCCTCAGCAGCCAGCCTCCCCACCAACTCCAATAAAGTTTATTTTGTTTGCTGTTTGGCATTGGCAACATTTCCATATAATTTCACAGCTCACAACTATTCTGGACATATATACTCTGATGATGATGTGTGCGCACTGGACATAAGAGTGCATGTGTGTGTGTATATATATATACAGTGCCGTGCGAAAGTATTCGGCCCCCTTAAACTTTGCAACCTTTTGCCACATTTCAGGCTTCAAACAAAGATATAAAACTGCATTCTTTTGTGAAGAATCAACAACAAGTGGGACACAATCATGAAGTGGAACGAATGTGAATGTGCCATCGACTAGCTTACGCTTTCTACATATTCCCCAAGGTGTCTACAGCATTGTGACGTCGTTTTACGCATTTATGTTGAAGAATAGCCATAGGCGGCTACATTGCGTAAGTGGTCACCTGATGACTCCCAGGGTGACTCTCGCGTAAAATACAGAGGTAGCCATTACTCCAATCGGTCCTACTGAAAAACTAATTGTCTCGACAGGATATATTATCGAATAGATATTAGAAAAACACCTTGAGGATTGATTATAAACAATGTTTGCCATGTTTCTGTCGATATTATGGAGCTAATTTGGAATATTTTTCGCCGTTTTCGTGACTGCAATTTCCGGGCGATTTCTCAGCCAAACGTGAAGAACATACGGAGCTATTTTGCCTACAAAAATAATATTTTGGGGAAAAAAATGAACTTTGGCTATCTACCTGGGAGTCTCGTGAGTGAAAACATCCGAAGCTCATCAAAGGTAAACGATTTAATCGATTTTCTGATTTCCGTGGCTAAGTTACCTGCTGCTAGCTGGACAAAATACTATGCTAGGCTATCGATAAACTTACACAGATGCTTGTTTAGCTTTGGCTGTAAAGCATATTTTGAAAATCTGAGATGTCAGGGTGATTAACAAAAGGCTAAGCTGTGTCTCAATATATTTCATTTGTGATTTTCATGAATAGGAATATTTTCTATGGATATTTATGTCCGTTGAGTTATGCTAATTAGTTTCAGGCAATGATTACGCTCCCGCATGCGGGATGGGGAGTCAGTGAAGGTTTTAATGAGAATTTTATCTTTAAAATGGTGCCTAATACTTGTAGGTTTGAGAAATTTGATTTGAGATCTGTTGATTTGTATTTGGCGCCCTCCAATGAGGCTGTTGGCGAGGGGTTCCCCAGTCCTAGACAGGTTAAGAACAAATTCTTATTTACAATGGACGGCCTACCCCGGCCAAACCTGGACAACACTGGGCCAATTGTGAGCCGCCCCGTGGGACTCCCAATCACAGCCGGATGCGATTCAGAATGGTGTTTCCATTATATATAGTGGGATCCGAAATGATTGACACCCTTGATAAAGTTGAGAAAAAATGACTGTATAAAATACATAATTAAAATACTGAGCTATATTGTATAAAAAAACATTTTCTGGGGGATATTACTAATACAATTGCTCAGAGAAAGATTTTAACTATTCATTTTCCTAAATAAGGTAGGGGTCAAAATTGACACCCCTGTTTTCAATACCTCACCTTGTGAGGATTAACGACACTGACCATTTAAAGAAATATGAATATATTAAGAGTTGGAGAACACATTTGGACGGATCTTAGACTATTACCCCATACATGAAAATAGAGCTCTTTGGCCACGCACACCAGCAGAACGCATGAGCAGAAAATAACCCCATATCTACTTTAAAATGTGGTGGTGGATCTTTGATGTTATGGGGCTATTTTGCTTCCACTGATCCTGTGGCCCTTGTTTAGGTCAACGGCATCATGAACTTTACCCAGTACCGGGACATTTTAGCCATAAAACCTTGTTACCTCTACCAGGAGGCTGAAACTTGGCCGCCAGTGAATCTTCATGCAAGGCAATAGCCCCAAGGACACTTCAAAATCCAGAAAGAAATTGTTAATTAGCCACAAAAATCAACATTTTGCAATGGCCATCTCAGTCGCCGAACTTGAACCCCATTGAAAACATGTGGTTTGAATTGAAGAGGGCAGTCCAAAAGTGCAGATGATGGATATCAAGGATCTGGAAGGATTCTGTAAGGAGGAATGGTCCAAGATCCCTCCCGACGTGTTCTCCAACTCATTAAACAGTTTAGGAAAAGGTTCAGTGCCATTATCCTCATAAGGTGAGGAATTGAAAGGTATTGGTGTCATTGATTTTGACCCCAACCTTTGAGAGAAAAAAGTATTACCTGTTAAACAAATTCTCTTTCTCTGAGCAATTGTATTAGTATAAAATATAGTATAATATTATAATGTCTCAATATTCAGGCAACTGCCAAAATAATGGAAACACTTAAGTAAATGAGGGTTACAAAGTGTTTTGAAAGTGTGGTTACTGAGTCTTAAAATGTTAAGTCCCCCATATGGGGAACTTTGAGTGGTTCTGGACCAGTTCCAACTGACATGTTGGTGTTCAGTGTATTCAGAAAGTATTCAGACAAGTATTCAGACAACTTGACTTTATCCACATTTTGTTACATTACAGCCTTGTTCTAAAATGTATTACATTCCCACTCATCAATCTACACACAATACCCCATAAGGATGAAACAAAAACAGGTTTTTACACATTTCTGCTGAAAAACTGAAATCACATTTACATAAGAATTCAGACCCTTTACTCAGTACTTTGTTGAAGCACCTTTGGCAGCGATTACAGTCCAGGTCTTCTTGGGTATGATGCTACAAGCTTGGCACAAATGTATTTGGGGAGTTTCTCCCATTCTTTTCTGCAGATCCTCTCAAGCTCTGTCAGGTTGGATGGGGAGTGTAACTGCACATCTATTTTCAGGTCTCTCCAGAGATGTTTGATCGGGTTCAAGTCCGGGCTCTGGCTGGGCCACTCAAGGACATTCAGACACTTGTGCTGATGCCACTCCTGCATTGTCTTGGGTGTGTGCTTAAGTTAGTTGTCCTGTTGAAAGGTGAACCTTCGCCACAGTCTGAGGAAGATTCTCCCATCTCCACAGAGGAACTCTGGGCTCTGTCAGAGTGACCATCGTGTTCTTGGTCACCTCCCTGACCAAGACCTTTCTCCCCCGATTGCTCAGGTTGGCCAGGCAGCCAGCTCTAGGAAGAGTATTGGGGGTTCCAAACTTCTTCCATTTAAGAATGAGAGTCCAATGGTGTTCTTGGGGACCTTCAATGCTGCACAAATGTTTAGGTACCCTTCCCCAGATCTGTACCTCGACACAATCCTGTCTCCGCGCTATATGGACAATTCCTTCAACCTCAGGGCTTGGTTTTTACTCTGACAGGCACCGTCAACTGTTGGACCTTATATAGACAGATGTGTGCCTTTCCAAATCATGTCCAATCAATTGAATTTACCACGGGTAGACTCCAATCAAGTTGTAGAAACATCTCAAGGATCAGCAATGGAAACAGGATGCACCTGAGCCCAATTTTGAGTCTCATAGCAAAGGGTCTGAATACTTATGTAAATAGGGATTTCTGTTTTTAATAGATTTGCAAAGATTTCTAAAACCCTGTTTTTGCTTTATCATTATGGGGTAATACATTTTAGACTGTTTGTAACGTAACAAAATGTGGAAAAGGGGAAGGGGTCTGAATACTTTCCGAATGCATTGTATAAAGCACTCTGTGGTTCCCGTGCCTTATAGTGGCAGTAAGCCCCATCTGACAGTCTTGCGCAGAGCTCTCCAACCCTGTTCATGGGGGAACTACTGTCCTGTAGGGTTTCGCTCCAACCCTAATCTAGCACACCTGATTCTAATAATTAGTTGGTTGATAAGCTGAACCAGGTTAATTCCAACTGGGGTTGGGGTGAAAACCTACAGGAAGGTTTAGAGCTCTCAACATGAAGAAATACTAAATCATTTTATAGCATTGAAACAAGACCACTTTCTGACAGACGGACAGAATCACTTTGTGCTTAAAGCTGAAGTTGTAACGAGTCTGCACACATGTGAATGGTGTCTCTGCACCACTCAGTGGATGTTAAGGAGAAAATTATATTTTGTCATTTGTATGAAATAGTGCCAATATTGTACTGTCACTAAGTATGATCATATTTATTTTACAGGTATAAGAAATGTGAAACCTTATCGTAAGTTGTTAATTATTTGATTGCTACTATATTTAGAAAGCATCTTAGTCATTCCAAGCCCTACTACTTGAAAAAGGTAAGTTCCCGATCTTTCTAAAACGATGCAACATTACCAATAATAATCTCATGAAATTAATGTATGCTTGGGTATGTCTATTTAGGCAGAAATCTAAATGTTTCCCTATCATAAGACTCCATTATGCTTAGGGTCATGTATAAAAATGCTTGCAAGGCCATTATTCTGGCTACCATGACTATGCCCCAATCCATAGGGCACGAGTGGTCACTGATTGGTTTGATGAGTACAAAAACGATGTAAACCATATGCCATCTCAGTCACCAGATCACAGCCGGATTTAACACTTATGGGAGAATTTGGAGCCGCCCCTGAGACAAGTGTTTTCCACCCCCATCAACAAAACACCTCATGGAAGAATGGTGTTGCATCCCTCCAATAGAGTTGCAGACCCTTGTAGAATCTATGGCAAGATACATTGAAGCTGTTCTGGCTCGTGGTGGCCTAACACCCTATTAAGACACTATGTTGGTGTATCCTTTATTTTGGCAGTTACATGTAGCTCAGTATTTTAAATATGCATTTTATTCAGTAAGTTTTTGCTCATCTTTATCACGGGTGTCTATTTCAGACCCCACGGTACATAAAGGTGAGTACTGTCTGGTCTAAGTGTTTTTTTTACTGGCTGCAGCACAAAGGCCTGTTTATGGTGGCAGTGTGTGTCAGCGTGTCAAAAGAAAATCTGCCAGGGGAAATGATTTAAAACACTAAAGTAACAGAGCTGCCTTCAGAGAGAACACAGAGGGTCTTAATATACCTTCCCCCAGCAACAGGGCACACACTTGAACCTTTATACACCAACCTGCCAGAGAGCACACACTCCAGACCTTCATACATCCCCGAAAAAACATCCCCCCCAAAAAAATCTGACCTCAGAGGGCACACTCAAGACCTCTATTCACTAACAACCGTCCCCAACAAACAAGACCATTATGACATCACAAAGCACATTTCATTGCCTTAATACACCCCCCCAGTCCTGGATCACAGGAGTTGATTGTCCTGCACAGCTCACAGAAATAAGACTCAATTACAGAAGTCTGAGAAACAAATTACACGTAAGTACTCCCAAGCATGTGCGTAAGTGTGCATGGCTGTGCGTGATGATGTCGTGCGTGTGTGAAACAGTGCTTGGAGAACATCAATGTAACAGATCCAAAAGGAACAGAGGATGTGAAGCTTATTCATCGCTTTAAGAACAATATTAATGTTCATGCACACATATTTAGATATGTATAAAACACACAGAGACGCATTTATGAACCATATGCTCAGAGACCCAACCCTGACTTGGGCGGTGCTCATTCACTAGGAAACACTCTGGCTCTGTGATTCAGTATGAAAAGGCTTGTGTGTTGTTTTATACAAAGATGGGAGATGCATGAAATGGGAAACTCAAGCAACCCCTATAAATAAGTTTAATGGGTTGTTATTCATTAAAAACTATTCTAGAGGAAAGCCCAATCTTTGTCAAAAGCCCAATCAATGTCTGACAAAAGTTTGTCTGCTGTTTGGGCTCTTTTTCCACCCCTTGTTTGGATACATTTGGTCAACTATTGACAGGTCCATTACTGTTGTTGAAATCTAATTCTGTTAGTGTGTCCACAAGTTATAGGCCTCGTGAATGTTAAGCAAGAGTATCAACTAGGCCTACAAGAAAGTGTGGAAAGTGGTCAAACAGAGATAGTCCTCCCCAGTATTTCTGTCCACATGTTTCAAAACATGTGAAAGACTGCCAAAACCCATGAAAGACTGTGTGCAAACTTGCACACGGGCAAAGATGGCTCAAAAAACTCATATTCCATCACATTTGAGACCACCACACTTTCAAAGTAAAAACTCTTTGGCTTTTTCCAAATGAGCCCCACTTTTCGTTTGGGTGGAGTCTGAAAAAGAACAAATATAAGTAACCACAAACATGTCACTAAATGTAATGAGTGTGAATATATACCAGAGACCAAGAGAGAGAGAAAATGCAAGAAAGAGTGAAAGTGTGTGTGGGAGCATTTTGTTTGCATTAAGAATAGTGTGTACTTTTTGTAAGTGTTAACGTGTGTGTGTGTGTGTGTGGGTTGTAAGGCGGGACTCACTGTCTGTTGCTGTGCTGCCATTGGGCAAAGATCCCAGATCAACAACCAGGCCGTCCAGACAGACGTTCAGCTCGCCTCCTGCTACAACTGAGCCTTTGTTCTCTGTCTGCAAGACCAGACTGAGCTGCAGATTCTCCACTGGAGGGAAAGTGGGGAGTGTGGAATTGAGGGAGGGATAGATGGAGGAGAGTGTGAAGAAAGAGAAAATGAAGGAGAAAGAAAATGAAGGATTAGGGCGAGTAAGAGATGATAATATGTGCTCTATCAATTGCGTAAAGGCAACCAAAGTTCTTTCTCTCTTCTTCTTACATGTTTGTATAAAAACACATCCTGAGGGAGTCTGTTTCACAAGTGTAAATTTGATCTTTCATTTCTGAAGAGGATAACCCCAAATATTTTCAACTGGAAAGACTACTTTAGTTGCATGACTAAGAATCCTATTAACAATCCATGAACATATGCCTACATAAAAATTAAAACAACTTTAAAAATACACTTTTATTGTCTTACTCTTGCCATCATGTGTACGCAGGGTGTCAAGCAGGTCAATGGTGGCACTTCCCAGCAACTCCTTCCTCAAGGTGTGGCAGCTCCACAACTTCAGATCTAAGTGGCTCTGAGGCGTCACATTCCTACACAACACACAAGTCAAAATCAGTTACACAGACAGAAAAACCTACATTACACATTCATGTGGTATTACTGGACAGCGGCATAGCATTGGCATGTTGTGTCAGAATTGAGAGAAGGTGGGGGGTTGCTCACAGGGTGAGGTCCTCGTTCCACTGTAACTCAAGGTGTCCAGTGCGTTTTCCTGTTTTCTTGGTTTCACTAGTCAGGCCATCGGCAGTCACCTCCACAAAAGAGCTGAGTCTGGAACGGGTGGGCAGCTTAGGTGACTGAGGCTTTGCTGAGACCACTGTGGCAAGAAAAAAAATAACAATTGATGAACATATATGCATATGACAAAAAGAGACCATTTGAATGACTGTGGTACACCGAACTCTGATCAACCATTAAAACATTCTTATTACAGCTACTCTGCATTTGTAACTGTATGTATGGCAAGAAAACACAAAAATGCAAATATCGCCCTCTAGCTGATACATGCAAAACTAGGTGGATATTGCCCCTTGGATTGCATGTTCTGTTAATAAATTAGTTGTTGATTGTTCCATATTACTGTGATGCTCACTTGGCCTTCGAAATGTCACAACTGTCTGCCTATCCATGTCAGAATGAACTTAATTAAATATCCGCTAAGGAAAATATGCGCCGAATAACTGTTAGGCTACTGCTGTATCTTTTCAATAGACCAGAAATCTTCCAATAGTTTTTAACTGTCAAGGTGAATTAAACCTGTTTTATCTGATATTATACGAGAGGGGGAGCGAGTGATGAGTGACATATTAGTAGTTCATGAACAATTCACTGAGGGAAAAGAAAGCAAAATGGAGGGAATAAATGGCAGGGAGAGCAAATGGGAAACTGGAATAACAATGGATGATGAAAAGAGCTGGGGGTGGAAGAGGAGGATGAGTATTAGAGTAGGTTACAATAGAAGGTGATAGATGAGAGGAATTAAAAGTTTCATATTGATTATTACCTTTTAAGGTCAACTGTGATTTTTCTGTGGTCTGGACATTGCCAGGTCTTGTAACGCTGGCAGCTGCCATGACATCACAGCCCTGAGACACACACACAGGCACAATCAGAAAACACATAACCGACATGAAGGCAAACTGTAAAGTAAGCCTAAATCACAGACTGCAATTCAAAACAATGAGTTATGCATTTCCCCTGTGTACCATCCACAACGTAAACAACAACATACATAGTAAAATTGCATGTCTCAGTGAATCCTTACAACAGACATGAACTAGCCAACAATATTATGCCAATGCCATCTACACTACTACAGCCAAATGATCATATACTAGCTATCTAGGCACCTTAGCTTCACCACCTTGGAAAGAACTGTCTGGCACAACGACAACAGGCAGTGGATTGTATTTCCTCTATATATCTAGCTAGCATAGTAGACAGTAGTAGCTCGAATAGTTTCGACTCATATCTGGGTGTTATCACGTCTTAAAATGCACGTCCTCCGTCCAGCATAGCAAACTCCTTGTTAGCTATCACGTACATCAGCAAAGAGACGGTTAGCTAGTCTGATAAGGTTTGCCATCTCTTAGCCAATAAATTGGGTCGTGGCCGAGTCCTTGTGAATCACGTTGTAATTTCATCACTGATGTCGACTATGAAAGCATATAGCTAGCGGATCGGTTAGCCGTAGCTATCTAACGTTACTTGTAAACAGCGTAACCCAACGAAATCGACAAGACGAGAACATCAACATTTACTGCCTGTAAGAGATGTAGCGAACTCGTTCCAAGGTGAGACATCGCATTTGCTGCAAACTACTAGCTCGCTAAACGTATCGATTAACTGTAGCTACATATCAGTAACTCAAATTGGCTCATTGGCTCCGTATTTAAATATCCTGCACTCAAAAACAAAACACGGAAGATTGATGATAGCTCCTAGAAAGCTAGCGAACAGCTTTGTTGTCGGCATAAGGACAATATAATTGTCACATTTTCTCGTAAACGTAGATGGATATGTGTACTATTTAAGAAATGTATTAAACAATACTATATTACTTGACATTGTTGGTAACGTATTGTGTTAATTATAGCGTAATTACCTTTTTTAGCTGTGGTCCGCTGGTTCAACTAGCTAGTTAACTTTCATTTCCGCCTGCCTCAATGACGGTGTCACGTGATTCTCATTAATGTCCAGCGCATTGAATTGTGGTTCACAACATGAAACACATGTACTGTATCTGACGGCTTTACAGCAGTTAACGCTGTATCCCTCCCTACACGTTTTGGTACATAACTGAGGGATGGGGATGGAGAAATGTAACCACGTTCAAATAAATTCATAGACAGAGCTATGGATGCAAGGACCATCCATTATATCAACATTATAGATTTAACCATGTTTTGACGCTAAATGTATTTTATTTATTTTTACATTTTCTTTGTTTACAAATATTGGAGTAAAACACGCTTATATTTTCGGTTCTGATGGGGTACAGTTGAACTAAGCTCATGAGGCATTTATAAGTTATATTCTTCAAGAATCAATGGGTACATTTCATTAATTTACAAGTTCAGAAATGTATATAGCAACTGCTGACTGCCCCTTTAATAAACCAAAGATAACAAAGCTTCAAATGCTGTTTATTTAAAAGCACATTTCCCCATACTGAGTAACAACAATTGGAAGCTACATATTTCAAACAGTGCTTAAATTCAACATGTTGTGGTTCACCAATAGTTTTCACCCAGCAGTTAATGTTGTCTGAAATAAATAGGCTATAATCCATAAGCTTACAGTAACATTGGGTGAACCAAAACCATATGTTGATATACAGTGAATAAGCAGCCATATCTTTCATGTGAGGTTGAGTCATATCATTCATTACATGACGTATCCACAGATTGTTCAAATTCAAAAGCATTATGAATAGTGAGTTTTTCAACAAAAATGGGAACAATTTGTCTGATATGCCGACTGTCCCTACAAATGGTCCATTGCTGGACATAAGTCTTATCAAAGGTATCCGAAAGTGCTATATCCAATTGTGTATACGACAGTGATCATGACAAACACTTAGCAACGGACAGTCCAGGAGGATGTTGGCCATGGTGACTCATGTAGTGGTCATGGAAATAGGTCATCATAGCCAGGGGAGGACCCAGTAGAAAGCACAGCCACACCAGCCCATTGCCATAGTTACCCTTGAAATAGTCTCCAAGGTAAACATCTACCAAGAGCTGGGACAGGGAAAAAGAGGGAGGAGTTAACATGCATGTTCACACACACACTGCATAAACGCATACAGTATATACTTGATGGTATTTCAGTTTCCCTCACCTCAAAGATCATCATGAAGAAGATCCATAGACGACAGCTGTGTAAGGGCAGAGCAATGACATACTGCAAGGAACAAAAAACTAAATGTAAATACATTACCCATTACCATGGATTGTCTCATAGTAGCACAGGGGACAGCTTTAAGCAGTTAGCAACTAATCATTATTTCGCACAGGATAACTGAACTGATTGTACTCACCCATCTACACCATAATAACAACAACAACCAGTCCTACTATGACCAGTCCTACCTCGCAAAGGGCAGCTGACATCAGGAAGACCAGCAGATCTGCTTGCTTTTGTGACACCCTCTTTTTCAGTAGTGGTGTATACAAGTGTCTTTATGTAAGAGAAAGAGACAGGTAGCGAGGGATAAAAAGTGATAGAAGTTAGTTTTACACACACAGTCCATATCTCTTCTGAGAGAGAATGGGAAAAGTCTACTTAGGTGTCAAGGGTCACTACTACCTGTAGAACCACTTATGAAGAGGAATATTCCAATTCCCCCAAAAACATTTTAGTGTTTTAGCATTCCTGCAGATGAAAATATGAATCTATTAAACATATGTTACTCTATTACACAAACACATACAAGTGGATCATCCAAAATGAATGATTAGGATATAACAGACCACCAATCCCCATAGAAATGGCGGTCTCCAAAGCACAACAGTTCAGCACAGAAGTTCAGGTAGGAGTGAGAAAACAGGAAAGAGAACATCAGCCACAAGAAGTGGTTGGGAGCCTGTAAAGGAAATTGCACCTCTTTATTGACACAGCAATTGTTTGATACCACCAAAACATACTAATAATGCTCCACTACCCTAAAACACACATGCTTACCACAAGCTCCATCAAGTGCTCCACCCTGGTAGTGATGTCCATATTCTAGAGGAAAGGAAAAGTCAGAGGAAATAATGTGAGATTATTATATAATTACATTTTTTATGAAAAGGGGATATTGCTTTCACTCACAGAGAAGGAGTTTTCTGATCTCTGGAAGATGGGTTCAATCCACTGATAGGAAAACAAAAGGTACGCATGGAATAGAATTTCAATGGGTAACAAAGATAAAGCTATTTCAAATTAATTCTAGATAGATGGATAAACTTGCAAACAGAAGGATATTTGAATACCAAACCTAGAAGTTAAAACATATCACCTGCTGCACAACTCCCACAATAATTTGAGTAAGGACCACCTGAATGTAGAGGCCCAAAATAAGATGGTGGATAATCAATGCATATTAACATTTAACATTATAATTACACAGGATAGGTATTGTGTGGGTGAGGTTTATCTCACCATTTCTATCAGTGTCTTACAAAGAACGTTGATACGGACCCTCGGTGTGAAGGGGAAGTCTCGCTGGTAGCATAAAGTGGGCGCCAGGAGAAAGTAGTAAAGGTCTGACAGAGAGAACAGTCCATGTCATTAACTGTCTATGTGTTCTTAGTCTACAACTAGACAGGCAGAAATTGTGCACAAGCCATTACGCGTGAGAAAGTGTGACCGTTCTCACCTTTAATATTTAGGTGTTCTATATGTTTTTTTGTCTCATGTAATACACACTTGTCCGTTCCTGGAAAACAGATGCAGATATTCACCACACCAGAAATCCCAAACAACAGAGAAATTATCTTCAGCCTAAGCAGTAATTACAATTAGTGAAAACTGCAGGAAATCAACCAGCGGTAACTGCAGCCACGAAGGAAAAACAAAACGGTTCCCACTGACATACCTGGAGATGGAACAGACCCCTGACGATACCAACTGTTGGTTTCTTGGTAAGAATAAAGCTTGAGCCCAAGAATAGTGTAGGTCCAGAGTGAGAAATATGCTCCCCCTGATAGGCAGATAGTGCAACAGTTTCACCAGACAGGGTGAGTCATCATCTTAAATTGAGGTTGCACATCCACACAAAGCTAAATATACTCTATTGCAATGGAGCCATAACAACCTGGAATTTCAGGTACAGGTCAATATCTGTGCAGATCATACTTGCGGTATTTACCTGTTGATATTGAAGTATCATATAGAATGATGACAGCAGGGAAAAGTGTTAGTAATCCCAGGTTCCCCAGGTGTAAACAGTGCCCTGCACTTGGGGATAGTGTTCCCTAGAATCAACACCCACATATCAACCTTTGTGAGACAGTTCACATAGCCTAGCCTCTCTTATTTGAAAAGCCAAGGGTAGAACTGTCTCACCTTATCCAGACACCTCTCAAGTAGCAGGGCAGCAATAGCAAACATATTGGCAGCTGCAAAGGTGAGAGAAGCATGAAGGATGAGTGAGTTTATTACTCAAATTCATTAACAGTATATTCCTTGTGCAGTTGGTTAAGCTGACAACAGTGCAGTGGTGACAAAGCCTCACCCAGTATGAGGTTGACAGACGGCCAGTTGTAATGGTCCTCCATAAGGTGCTCCAAGACTTTCCTCAAGTCAATCAAAAAGCCATGTCTGTTCAGAAGATGGTATGTCAGAGAAAAAAGAAAACACATTAATTGCTAATTGAGTGTGTGTCCGTGTGTGTACTCACTGTATAAAGTTATCCAGGAACAGGTGAGCATGGGTCAAGATCTGGAAAAAACAACAACACACAAAATAAAACAATATTGGTCTCTTCTCTTTCCCTGCATAGCGTATAGAACTTGATCACATTTAGTATCCAGAGAGAATGACTCACCAGAAGGATAATGATCAAGTTGAGAATCCCTCTATAGTTTGTGAAGCGGCTGTCAGAGCTCAGTAAGGAATCCTGGACACTGTGACAGCTGCAGTGACAAAATGACATCAACATATTCAGTCAATAACAATTAAATCATAGGAATATCTGGAAATTTAGAGATATAGGTTTAATATGAATGTGTACCAGAACATGTCCATGTCTGGATGTGGTTCAGTGGGAGGATCAGAGCTAGAATTGCCATAGTACTGACATTTATCTTCCACATCAAGTGAAGAAGAGGAGAGGGCACAGGCCTCTGGTTCTGCTGCAGACATCTCTGCCTCTGTGTTGATGGTGTCATCAGTACATCAGACAAAGTTGAAAAGGCACATCAAGATATCCACATCAACTTCTCTATCTGAAACAAAAAGCAGAGATTGTCTTGTTGCAACTTGCAAGCATTGCTATAATCTTCATAAATGTAAAAATGACAAAGGTAGTAAAAAACAAATGTTCATTCCTTTTACTGTCAAGGCAGGGAAGCATTTAAAATAAATTGCACATGAGCCACCCACCTTGTAGATTACGAGGCAGCGTTCAACAAACGCAATATTGTTGCTCCTCGTCTCTGTCGCAACATTGTTGCTGTTTTTATGACTGATATCATGCAATAAAAGTCGGTTCTGACCTGACATCAATTGCCTCGAATTGATGATCTTTCTGCAAAGAAATGTGGAAAACATATTGGCAATCATTTGAACATGAATATCTACTCATCTCACGTCTCCATTTTTCTGCATGTTCACGATCCACGCACCATTCCGTTAGCGTGCAAGTCATCATGATGCAGATGGTACAGTTTGTCGGGACCAATGATTTATATTTACACTAGATGACATATAGGGGGCGCTGTGTTAAAGCCAGCGTGCCTCCATCTAAAGTCCTCCCTCCACCGTTGAGAAAAATATTTTGGAAGCTATAGAAATGCATTTATTATATTACAGACACCTTAATGCATATTTTTGTATTATATTATGTGAGATAAACATAAAAAATGTCAAATAACACAAACCTTAAAGTATAAGTATATAAATACATATATATATTTGAACCTTTATTTAACTAGGCAAGTCAGTTAAGAACAAATTCTTATTTTCAATGACGGGTTAACTGCCTGTTCAGGGGCAGCACGACAGATTTGTACCTTGTCAGCTCGGGGGTTTGAACTTGAAACCTTCCGGTTACTAGTCCAACGCCCTAACCACTAGGCTACCCTGCCGCCCCATTTATATTTAGATCACTAATGTTTCGGTCAACCATACAACAATAAAAAATAAAAAACTTAAATACATGTAATTTTGTCCTTGATACATTTAAAGGTGGACTCAGCGAAATGACATTGCCACCAGCAGCACTGCAGATATTGAAATAAACCAGATGTAAGACACAAGGGTTTGCTTCAGGCTGTTAGAGCGTGATAGCCAAGGGACCAAAATAGCGTAGAAGTGGAGCCTTTCGATTCAACACTCTTAGTTGTTGCAGAAATTGACCCACTATGATGTTTACTCTTTGCATCTACGTCATATCTACATTTACAATCCAAGCTTGATGTCCTCAATCTCACACAAATTATCAACTAATTGACCAGGTACGGCTCCAAATCCGGAAACACGGGCACCCTCATAGATGTAATCCTAACTAAGTCACCCTCCAAATACACCTGTTTTCAATCAAGATCACTGCCTCATTGCCTGCATCCGTAATGGGTCAGCGGTCAAACGGCCTCCACTCATCACTGTCAAACGCACCTTAAAAAACTTCTGCGAGCAGGCCTTTCTAATTGACCTGGCCGGGGTATCCTGGAATGACATTGACCTCATCCCGTCAGTAGATGGTGCCTGGCTATTCTTTTAAAGTGCCTTCCTCACCATCTTAAATAAGCATGACACATTCAAAAAAATGTAGAACACTCTGACAGATTCCCTCTGGAACCGGGCACAAGACAAGGGTGCTCGCTGTCCCCGCTGCTCTACTTGTTGGGGGCGGAGCCTCTGGCAGAGCTGATAAGGAGCAATCCAAGTATTATGGGTGTTTCTGCAGGTGGCCTGCAGCACAAGATTTCGCTTTACGCGGATGATGTCTTGCTCTACATATCCAACCCTGAGAAATCCATCCCTCTCATTTTAGGCACAATTGCTCAGTATGGCAAGTTGTCAGGTTATAAGATCAATTTTAACAAATCCACTGTCTGCCCTCTCAATATTACACTCACCAGCTCTATGAAGACACTTTGTCCTTTCCAATGGAAAACACAGGGGTTTCAATACCTCAGGATCTTCATAACACCAGATCTGAATAGCCTTTTTAAGGAACATTATCTTCCACTCCTGGATCGAATCAAGAACAATCTCCAAACCTGGATCTCTCTCCCAATTAGCTTAGTAGGAAGAATTAATGTAATCCGTATGAACGTCCTCCCTAGACTGAACTACTTATTTCAGATGCTCCCATGCTATCTCCCAGTTTCCTTCTTCAAAACAACTAACCAAAGCATCACCAAATTTATATGGGGCAATAAAAAACCTAGGATCAAGTTTTCCACTTTATCAAAACCTGAATCTAAAGGTGGTCTTGCCCTTCCCTCCCTTCAATTGTACTACTGGTCTGCCCAAATCCGCAACATGCTAACATGGATCACAAACTGACAAGAGTCAACGTGGATTCAGATAGAAGCCCAATCCTGTGGTTCATTGCCCTTAAGCTCAATTATATTCATTAATAACTTTAGTGAAGTGGGCAACATAGCCAAAACCTTTGCGATTTACAGCACCCTACTAGCGTGGAGGGACTGTAAGAAATACCTGGGCATTTCCTCCCAAATATGTTCTCACTCGCCTATAGTAGGCAACCCAGACTTGCCAAAAGCCCTGAGGGATGCCAACTTTAATCTTTGGCATACTCTAGGAATCAGGACCTTTTCAGACCTATTTCATCAGAAAACCACTACACTGAAATCCTTTCAAGAGCTCTGCAGTGAATTCGATGTGCCAAGACCCCATTCTTTAAAAATATATTCAAATTAGACATGTAATTTCCTCATTTACCTCCAAGAGGAGGTTTAGAACTCAGTTGAACGAAGTTGAAACCCTTCTTGTCACAGCACAATCCATTAAAGGCAAAATATCCTACATTTATAGACTCCTTTCTGAGAAAGGAAGCTCCTCCTTTACTCCTTTGAAAATAATCTGGGAAAAGGACCTTGGTCTGACTATTAGTGATGAGTTATGGGCGGAGGTTTGCGACAGGGTATACTGCTCCTCTACCAGTGTAAAAATGAAAGAATCTAATTACAAATGTTTGTACAAATTTTATTATACTCCTTTGAGACTCCATAGAATGAAAACAGATATGTCTCCTAACTGTAAAAGATGTACCTCTGAATGTGGAACCTATATGCATGTATTTTGGAGCTGTAGGGAGATTGCCAGATTCTGGCAATCTGTACATACTGCTGCACAGAAAATACTAGAGGTACAGTTTGATATGACCCCGTGTATCTATCTTCTTAATGCCCAGCAGGACTTTGTTCTTGATCCTGACAGAGAAAATGTGCTTATGACTATTACATACTTTGCTAAGAAATGTATTCTTCTATTGTGGGCCTCTAATACCCCCCCTACATTTAAAATGTGGTTTGACCAGATTGTTGACTTTCTTCCTCTTGAAAAGCTCACTTATGACCTCCACAAGAGACAGCCCAAGTTTGATAGACTCTGGTCCCCACTATTCAACTATATTTCAAACTGGACAGAGTGAACGGGGTGACTAGGGAAATGCGCAGATACATTTTGTGTAAGGTACTGTAAAACCTAAAAACGAATTATTGGCCCGTCGTCTCAGCGAATGCTTGAAATAGCTGCTAAGAACCTTGATAGTGCTGCTGCAAGTGTTATATGTTGTTGTTTTTTGTGTGTTTTTATTTTAATTTAGTTTTTGAGTAGGTGTGCGTATGTGTGTGTGTGTGTGTGTGTGTGTGTGTGTATAGGTGCGTATGTATGTATGTAGGTATATATATGTACCAAGGAAAATATATAGATTAAGAAAAATAAATGCTTTTATTTGACTTTATCATTCATTTTAATTGTATTTTTATTTTTTCAAATGTACTATTATTTTTTGACTTTTTATTTTTTTAAAGCCTGTCACATCTGTGAATGTGGAATGTGTTTTGTTGGTTGATTGAAAAACAAAAACTTAATAAAACTTTAAATTGAAAAAAAAAACTACTTTTCAAAAAAAAAAAATAAAAAAAAAAAAAATGTAGAACTAGGAATAGATATAGTCCTTGGTTCACTCCAGACCTGTCTGCCATTGACCAGCACAAAAACATCCTGTGGCGTTCTGCATTAGCATCGAATAGCCCCCTTGATATGCAACTTTTCAGGGAAGTTAGGAACAAATATACACAGGCAGTTAGGAAAGCTAAGGCTAGCTTTTTCAAACAGAAATTTGCATCATGTAGTACTAACTAAAAAAGGTTCTGGGACACTGTAAAGCCCATGGAGAATAAGAGCACCTCCTCCCAGCTGCCCACTGCTCTGAGGCTTGGAAACACTGTCACCACCGATAAATCCACTATAATTGAGAATTTCAATAAGCATTTCTCTACGGCTGGCCATGCTTTCCACCTGGCTACTCCTACCTCGGTCAACTGCCTGGCACCCTCCACAGCAAACCGCCAAAGCCCCCACCATTAGTCCTTTACCCAAATCCAGATAGCTGATGTTCTGAAAGAGCTTCAAACTCTGGACCCCTACAAATCAGCCGGGCTAGACAATCTGGACCCTCTCTTTCTAAAATTACCTTCAGAAATTGTTGCAACTCTTATTATTAGCCTGTTCAACCTCTCTTTCGTATCGTCTGAGATTCCCAAAGATTGGAAAGCTGCCGCGGTCATCCCCCTCTTCAAAAGACCCAAACTGCTATAGACCTATATCTATCCTACCCTGTCTTTCTAAGGTCTTTGAAAGCCAAGTTAACAAACATATTATTGACCATTTCGAATCCCACCGTACCTTCTCCGCTATGCAATCTGGTTTCAGAGCTGGTCATGGGTGCACCTCAGCCACGCTCAAGGTCCTAAACGACATCATAACCGCCATCGATAAGAGACATTACTGTGCAGCCGTATTCATCGACCTGGCCAAGGCTTTCAACTCTGTCAATCACCACATTCTTATTGGAAGACTCGACAGCCTGGGTTTCTCAAATGATTGCCTCGCCTGGTTTACCAACTACTTCTCTGATAGAGTTCAGTGTGTCAAATCGGAGGGCCTGTTGTCCAGACATCTGGCTGTTTCTATGGGGGTGCCACAGGGTTCAATCCTCGGGCTGACTCTCTTCTCTGTATACATCAATGATGTCGCTCTTGCTGCTGGTGATTCTCTGGTACACCTCTACGCAGACGACACCAATCTGTTTACTTCTGGCCCCTCTTTGGACACTGTGTTAAATAACATCCAGACGAGCCTCAATGCCATACAACTCTCCTTCCGTGGCCTCCAACTGCTCTTAAACGCAAGGAAAACTATGTGCATGCTATTCAAACGATCACTGCCTACACCTGCTCGCCTGTCCAGCATCACTACTCTGGATGGCTCTGACTTAGAATATGTGGACAACTACAAATACCTAGGTGTCTGGTTAGACTGTAAACTCTCCTTCCAGTCTCACATTAAGCATCTCCAATCCAAAATTAAATCTAGACTTGGCTTCCTATATCGTAAACAAAGCATCCTTCACTCATGCTGCCAAACATACCCTTGTAAAACTGACCATCCTAACGATCCTTGACTTTGGTGATGTCATCTATAAAATAGCCTCCAACACTCTACTCAACAAACTGGATGCGGTCTATCACAGTGTCATCTGTTTTGTCACCAAAGCCCCATACACTACCCACCATTGCAACCTGTACGCTCTCGTTGGTTGGCCCTCGCCTTCATACGCGTTACCAAACCCACTGGCTACAGGTTGTCTACAAGTCTCTGCTAGGTAAAGCCCCGCCTTATCTCAGCTCACTGGTCACCATAACAGCACCCACTCGTAGCACGCGCTCTAGCAGGTATATCGCACTGGACACCCCCAAAGCCAATTCCTCCTTTGGTTGTCTTTCCTTCCAGTTCTCTGCTGCCAATGACTGGAACAAACTGCAAAAACCTCTGAAGCTGGAGACTCATATCTCCCTCACTAACTTTAAGCACCAGCTGTCAGAGCAGCTCACAGATCACTGCACCTGTACATAGCCCATCTATCTACCTACCTCATCCCCATACACTATTTATTTATTTATCTTGCTCCTTTGCACCCCAGTATCTCTACTTGCATCATCTTCTGCACATCTACCATTCCAGTGTTTAATTGCTATATTGTAATTACTTTGCCACCATGGCATATTTATTGCCTTAACTCCCTTATCTTACCTCATTTGCACTCACTGTATATAGACTTTCTGTTTCGTTTGTTCTACTGTATTATTGATTATGTTTTGTTTATTCCATGTGTAACTCTGTGTTGTTGTATGTGTCGCTCTGTGTTGTTGAAATGCTTTATCTTGGCCAGGTCGCAGTTGCAAATGAGAACTTGTTCTCAAATAGCCTACCTGGTTAAATAAAGGTGAAATTAAAAATAAAATAAATATTGCTGAGTCTGCCTTTAATCAAATCAGTGAAGGCTCCTGAGGGGGGGACGGCACATAATAATGTCCAGAATGGAGTAAATGGAATGGTATCAAACAAATGATTTTTTTTCTCATGTGTTTGATACCATTCCATTTACTCCATTCCAGCCATTATTACGAGCTGTCTTCCTCTCAGCAGCCTCCACTGATTGAAATACTGTAGAATTCTCCACTGATTCCTATGAAGGACTGCTCCTACTGGGGAGTGCCAATATGGCTGAAAGGTAACTTCAAAGCCTCTCAATGGTCAATACATAGGGGTGAGGCAACACGGTCGGGACTGATGGTCTGTTTACGTTTATACCTTTGTGGCTAGATGTAGTAGCCCTACAGCGCAATCTAGTGGTCTTGTCAGGGGCAATAGTTGCTGTCAACTATTATTGTGGTAGTATTGTAGCTAAGCCAGGACACCTTCAAAAGGAAGGCCAAGATCATCAGAGACCTCAGCCACCAGAGCCACAGCCATTTCTCCCCGCTTAAATTCAAATCAAATTGTATTTGTCACATGTGCCAAATACAACAGGTAGACAGACCTTACCGTGAAATGCTTAGTTACAAGATCTTAACCAACAGTGCAGTTTTAAGAAAAATAGAGTTACAAAAATATTTACTAAATAAACTAAGGTAAAAAAAGTAACAATAAAATAGCCATAACAAGGCTATATAAAGGGTGTACAGGTACCGAGTCTATGTACAGAGGTACAAGTAATTTGAGGTAGTTGAGGTAATATGTACATGTAGGTATGGGTAAAGTGACTATGCATTGCTAATAAACAGCGAGTAGCTGGGAGGAGGGGGGAGGAGGAGCTCAATGAAAATAGTCCGGGTAGCCATTTGATTAACTGTTCAGCAGTCTTATGGCTTGGGGGTAGAATCTGTTAAGGAGCCTTTTGGACTTAGACTTGGTACTCCTGTACCGCTGGCATGCGGTAACAGAGAGAACAGTCTATGACTTGGGTGACTGGAGTCTATGACATTTCTTTAGGCCTTCCTCTGACACGCCTAGTATAGAGGTCATCGATGGCAGGAAGCTTGGTCCCAGTGATGAACTGGGTCTTACGCACTACCCTCTGTAGAACCTTACAGTCGGATCCAGAGCAGTTGCCATACCAGGCGGGGATGCAACTGGTCAGGATGCCCTCGATAGTGCAGCTGTAAAACTTTTTGAGGATCTGGAGTCCCATGCCAAATCTTTTCAGTCTCCTGAGGGGGAATAGGCGTTGTCATGCTCTCTTCACGACTGTCTTGATGTGGACACCAAGGAACTTGAAGCTCTCCACCCGTTCCACTACAGCCTTGTCGATGTCAATGGGGTCATGTTTGGCTCTCATTTTCCTGTAGTCCACGATCAGCTCCTTTGTCTTGCTCACATTGAGGGAGATGTTGTTGTCCTGGCACCACACTGCCAGGTCTCTGACCTTCTCCCTATAGTCTCATCATTTCCAGTGATCAGGCCTACCACCGTTTTGTCGTAAGCAAACTTAATGATGGTGTTTATGTCGTGCTTGGCCACGCAGTTATTGGTGAACAGGGAGTACAGGATGTGAATAAGCACGCACCCCTGAGGGGCGCCCATATTGAGTACCAGCATGGCAGATGTGTTGTTGCCTACCCTTACCACCTGGGAGCAGCCCGTCAGAAAGTCCAGGATCCAGTTGCAGAGGGAGGAAGTCCAGGATCCAGTTACAGAGGGAGGTATTTAGTCCCAGGGTCCTTAGCTTATTGATGACCTTTGTGGGCACTATGGTGTTGAACACTGAGCTGTAGTCAATGAACAGCATTCTCACATAGGTGTTCCTTCTGTCCAGGTGGGAAAGGGCAGTGCAGAGTGCAATTCAGATTGTGTTATCTGTGGGTCAATATACGAATTGGAGTGGTTATCGGGTTTCCGGGATGATAGTGTTCCATCACTCAGACATTTGCAGTACAGGAGCATCGTGGCTAAATCAGTGGTGGAAAAAGTATACAATTTTCATAGTAAAAGTTAAGATACCTTAAAAGAAAATGACACAAGTGAAAGTCACACAGTAAAATAGTTGAGTAAAAGTCTAAAAGTATTTGGTTTTACATGTACTTAAGTATCAAAAGTAAAAGTATAAATAATTTAAAATTCCTTATATTAAGCAAACCAGAGGACACGATTTTCATATTTTATTCATTTACAAATAGCCAGGGGCAGTTCAACACTGAGACATAATTTACAAATGAAGCATTTGTGTTTAGTGAGTCAGCCAGATAAAAGGCAGTAGGGATGACCAGGGATTTTCCTGTCCTGCTAAGCATTCAAAATATAACCAGTACTTTTGGGTGCCAGGGAAAATGTAAGAAGTAAAAAGCACATTATTTTCTTTAGGAATGTAGTGGAGTGAACATTGTAAAAAGTATTAATAGTAAAGTATATATTTACATAAATTGATAATAGGTAGAGGCTTCAGCGTTCTCCTATCAGTGGCTGGTGGGAGTAGCAATTGAAGGGTGGGCTCATTGTAATGGCTGGAATGGAGTAAATGGAAAGGAGTCAAACATGTGGTTTCCACGTTTGGTGTTTAACCCATTCCAGCGTAACAATGAGCCAATCCTCCAATAGCTCCTCCCACCAGCCGCCACTTCCTCATATGTATATCATTTCTGTAAGATTAAAAATTAAGAAATGGCACAATGCGCAAACCCTGCTCCAATGGGAATTTGCACATGTTAATTATTTTTAGAACAATAACTGACACATTATATCACACTTACACTTTAAAATCACTTATTCCCCAACAGGGGGACAGAGGTTGTTGGGATCCGCAGTAGTCACTGACACCTTTATCTGAAACCTTTAACAGTAGTATCATGTTTGTAGGATTTATAGTTGAAACCGAAATGTACTTTATTTGGGTAGTATACAATCTTATGCTTCGTTTAGAAAACGCCACCAAAGTTTAAGGCAAAAATTAAAGCAGGGTGGTTGGTAGGAGTGTAACGCAAAGGTTGCGTGTTAATCTCTTGGATAACTTTTGCTTTTTAGCTAATTAGCAAGTACTTACTACTTTTTTTGCAATACTTATTGTGAGCTAACCCTTTCCTTAACCAACTACTAACCCTAAACCCTAGCCTAGCTAACGTAAGCCACAAGACATTTGAATTGTAACATACGAAATGGATGGACAGATTTACATACAGAATAATACGAAATGTTCTGAGACCACTTTGCAAGAGAAGGTATATAGGGCTTGTTTGCATTTAGAATATTCTTTGTAGAATTTAGTCCCACATCAGTGACTGCTCACCTATGCTCGCATTCATCACCTTATTTACATTCAAAGGCAAGCACATTCAATCTGGATGAAAATTTGAGTTTATTCTTTCGGTAGACAAAATAAACAATTCAAAACATATTCCAGTAAACAACTTCAACAAAAAGGACAAATATTAACAGAGAACGAAGAGAAAGGAAAAAATGTGGTGGACGATATAAAAACTGCTGATTTCAGTTGGCGAGCTCTTGAATAAACTTTTTTCCTGCTTACATCAGGTTTTTTGTCATCCAAAAAGTTTGATTTGCAACTGGATCTGCTCTCCAAGTCTCAATGTTGTAGGACTGGCTAAAACGGCAGGTCTCAGTTGATAGTGAGGACGTCACTCTGGATTTCGTGGCTCAGCTGGGTCTGTAAATCACTCAGTTTCTTTTTCAGCACTGCCAAAGCAGACATGACGATGGTCTCAGGTCGCAGTGAGCCACACGTCTCCACATTGTAATAGAACCTGCAAAAGTTTGAGACAACAGAAATTAACCGTGACGTCGCTGCCATCTTTATCATCACATACTGCTGTAACAATCAAAACCTCTATCACATACTGGTATTGTCATCATAGGAATGGACACTGATGATTAGGGATGGGTATTTTAATCGATTTCACCACCATTCAAATCATATGTTTTTTCAGATATCTGCTATCTGTTTCAGCAGAAGGGTGGGGCGAGAGAGGAGCATGGGCGAGTGTGTGTGGCAGTCTGTGCACGGAGGGAGAGAAAGTAGCCAAACCGACTCCCGCTAGTTAGGCAAACTTATTGCTGCCATAGGTTATCATACCATCTGGTAGTGCATGTTTTGACTGCATCAAATCTTTGTACCTAAAGAAGCTAGCCAGCTACAGTAGCCATCTAAGTTATTGAGAAAAGTTTGCTGTGCTCCCCGTACTGGTCTACAAGAACTCCATATGAAACGGCCTACCTGTTGGTTGAGCATTGTAGCCGCCTACTTCTCATTTAGCCAATTCTATTTTGCATTGATTATTAATCTCCCACTTCGCTTGTTACACATGGAGACCGACTGTAGCGCTGCTTTGATTGACCGAAATGTGTGTAAACTAGAAGTGACTTACTCTATGGGTCGCAACATGTGTTGAATGTCACAGTCTATCCTTGTAGGCTATGTATCATCGTCACATACAGTGCCTTCGGAAAGTATTCAGACCCCTTGACCTTTTCCACGTTTGTTACAGCCTTATTCCAAAATTGATTAAACATGTTTCCCCCTCAATCTACACATAATACCCCACAATGACAAAACAAAAACAAGTTTTTAGAAATGTTCGCTAATTTATATAAATAAATTAAAAACTGATATATACATTTACTTAAGTATTCAGACCCTTTACTCAGTACATTGTTGAAGCACCGATTGGCAGTGACTACCGCAATGATTCTTCTTGGGTATGACACTACAAGCTTGGCACACCTGTATTTCGGGAGTATCTCCCATTCTTCTCTGCAAACCCTCAGGTTGGATGGGGAGAGTTGCTGGATAGATATTTTCAGGTTTCTCCAGAGATGTTCTTTATTTTATTTTTTTTGTTGAATTTTTACCCCTTTTTCGCCGCAATTTCGTGGTATCCAATTGTTGTAGTAGCTACTATCTTGTCTCATCGCTACAACTCCCGTACGGGCTTGGGAGAGACGAAGGTTGAAAGTCATGCATCCTCCGATACACAACCCAACCAGCCGTACTGCTTCTTAACACAGCGCACATCCAACCCGGAAGCCAGCTGCACCAATGTGCCGGGGGAAACACAGTGTACCTGGCAACCTTGGTTAGCGCTCACTGCGCCTGGCCCGCCACAGGAGTCGCTGGTGCGCGATGAGACAAGGACATCCCTACCGACCAAGCCCTCCCTAACCCGGACGACGCTAGGCCAATTGTGCGTCGCCCCACAGACCTCCCGGTCGCGGCCGGTTATGACAGAGCCTGGGCGTGAACCCAGGGACTCTGATGGCACAGCTGGCGCTGCAGTACAGTACAGCGCCCTTAACCCACTGGCTCCAGGTCATTTACAAGTCCATGCTAGGTAAAGCTCCGCCTTATCTCAGTTCACTGGTCACGATGGCAACACCCATCCGTAGCACGCGCTCCAGCAGGTGTATCTCACTGATCATCCCTAAAGCCAACACCTCATTTGGCCGCCTTTCGTTCCAGTACTCTGCTGCCTGTGACTGGAACGAATTGCAAAAATCTTTGAAGTTGGAGACTTTTATCTCCCTCACCAACTTCAAACATCAGCTATCCGAGCAGCTAACCGATCGCTGCAGTTGTACATAGTCTATAGGTAAATAGCTCACCCTTTTTCACCTACCTCATTCCCATACTGTTTTTATACTGTTTTTATTTATTTACTTTTCTGCTCTTTTGCACACCAATATCTCTACCTGTACATGCCCATCTGATCATTTATCACTCCAGTGTTAATCTGCAAAATTGTATTATTCGCCTACCTCCTCATGCCTTTTGCACACATTGTATATAGACTGCCCATTTTTTTCTACTGTGTTATTGACTTGCTAATTGTTTACTCCATGTGTAACTCTGTGTTGTCTGTTCACACTGCTATGCTTTATCTTGGCCAGGTCGCAGTTGCAAATGAGAACTTGTTCTCAACTAGCCTACCTGGTTAAATAAAGGTGAAAAATAAAAAAAATAAAAAAAAAAAATTAACCACTGCGCTACCCGGGAGGCCACCTCTCCAGAGATGTTCAATCAGGTTCAAGTCCGGGCTCTGGCCGGGCCACTCAAGGACATTCAGACACTTGTACTGAAGCCACTCCTGCGTTGTCTTGGCTGTGTGCTTAGGGTTGTTGTCTAATTGGAAGGTGAACCGTCGCCCCAGTCTCAGGACCTGAGCACTCTGGAGCAGTTCATCATGGATCTCTCTGTACTTTGCTCTGTTCATCTTTGCCTTGATCCTGACTAGTCTCCCGGTCCCTGCCGCTGAAAAACATCCCACTAGCATGATGCTGCCACCACGCTTCACCGTAGTGATGGTGCCAGGTTTCCTCCAGACGTGATCCTTGGCATTCAGGCCAAGAAGTTCCATCTTGGTCTCATCAGAACAGAGAATCTGGTTTCTCATGGTCAGAGTCTTTAGGTGACTTTTGGCAAACTCCAAATGGGCTGTCATGTGCCTTTTTACTGAGGAGTGGCTTCAGTCTGGCCACTACCATAAAGGTCTGAATGGTGAAGCGCTGCAGAGATTGTTGTGCTTCTGGAAGGTTATCCCCATCACCACAGAGGAACTCTGGAGCGGTGTCAGAGTGACCATCGGGTTCTTGGTCACCATCCTGACCAAGGCGCTTCTCCCGATTGCTCAGTTAGGCCAGGCGACCAGCTCTAAGAAGGGTTCCAAACTTCTTCCATTTAAGAATGACAGAGGCCACTGTGTTCTTGGGGACCTTCAATGCTGCAGAAATGTTTTGGTACCCTTCCCCAGATCTGTGCATCGACACAATGCGGTCTCAGAGCTCTACAGACAACTCTCAACCTCATGGCTTGGTTTTGCTCTGACATGTCTATGTAAGGTCCCACAGTTGACAGAACAGGTGTGTGCCTTCCCAAATAATGTCCAATCAGTTGAATTTATGACATAAATTAGCAAAATTATCTAAAAACCTGTTTTCGCTTTGACATTATGGGGTATGTGTAGATTGCTAAGGAATTATTTAAGAAAAAATCAATTTTAGAATAAGGCTGTAACATAAAATGTGAAAAAAGTCAAGAGGTCTGAATACTTTACAAAGGCACTGTGTAGAAATTGATTACATTTTAGAAAAAGCCCTTATACTGTTAAATAAGCCTATATTTGTTCTCCTCAAAAATTAATACTCTCCCAAGTAATCGAATACCAATGTCTGTTTGAATATTTGAATAACCGTGCCCATTCCTGCTGATGATGCACACCCTAAATGCTCCATAACAGACATGTTATGTACCTCTCATATTTGCTATATGGGTCAAATGGGGCTTGCACCTCATCCTCCTCAATCTGACTATTCACTCTTTGGCCTGAGACAGAGAATAGCAGGGTCAATTCTAATGGATAACAATAAGTGACACTCCCTCACATAATACTTTGTCTGTCCCTTAACATTACAAAATAACACACCATTCCTCTGGCCGTGGGTATACAGTGTGCTCGATAAAATCGAGCACACAGCCATGCAATCTCCATAGACAAACATTGCCAGTAGAACAGCCTTACTGAAGAGCTCAGTGACTTTCAACATGGCACCATCAAAGGATCCAGTTTGTCAAATGTCTGCCCTGCTAGAGCTGCCCCAGTCAACTGGAAGTGCTGTTATTGTGAAGTGGAAACGTCTAGGAGCAACAACGGCTCAGCCGCAAAGTGGTAGGCCACAGAAGCTCACAAAATATTTTATTTGACAACGGGACAGTCGAGAGCTGAAGTGGGAAAAGATAGTCTGTCCTCGGTTGCAACACTCACTACGAGTTCCAAACTGCCTCTGGAAGCAACGTCAGCACAAGAACTGTTCGTCGGGCGCTTCATGAAATGTGTTTCCATAGCCAAGCAGCCACACACAAGCCTAAGATCACCATGCGCAATGCCAAGCGTTGGCTGGAGTGGTGTAAAGCTCGCAGCCATTGGACTCTGGACCAGTGGAAACGAGTTCTCTGGAGTGATGAATCACACTTCACCATCTGGCAGTCAGACGGACGAATCTGGGTTTGGCAGATGCCAGGAGAATGCTACCTGCCTAAATGCAAAGTGACAACTGTAAAGTTTGGTGGATGCGGTATAATGGTCTGGGCTAAGCCCCTTAGTTCCAGTGAATGGAAATGTTAATGCTACAATATACAATGACATTCTAGACAAGTCTGTGCTTCAATTTTGTGACAACAGCTTGGAGGAAAGCCTTTTGCAGTTTCAGCATTACAATGCCCGTGTACAAAGTGATGTCCATACAGAAATAGCTTGTCGAGATTGGTGTGATAGAACTTGACTGGCCTGCGCAGAGCCCTGACCTCAAACCCATTGAACACCTTTAGGATGAATTGGAACACCAGCTGTGAGCCAGGCCTAATCCCCAAACATCAGTGCCTGACCTCACTAATGCTCATGGCTGAATGGAAGCAAGTCCCCGCAGCAATGTTCCAACGTGTAGTGCAAAGCCTTTCCAGAAGAGCGGTGGCTGTTTTAGCAACAAAAGGAGGACCAACTCCATATTAACATCCATGATTTTGGAATGAGTTGTTCGACAAGCAGGTGTCCACATACACTGAATTACCAAAAGTATGTTGGAACATACATTGGTTACATCGTGGGAGGCAACCCGTCTCTCGGCTGCTCCCTCCCAGCAAGCCAACTAGTGACCTAACGCTATGTAACTTTACACATGATTTTGTCTAATATTCCATTGCTGCGTCATCATTGACGTGCATACAGAAATATTAAAACATGGACATATGTCATGCTGTAGTTATTTTAATTAATTAAGTATCAGCGGGCGCCAGCTATTCATTGCACTGGCTACGCTCTCACAAGCTACGTAACGAGCTCGTTCACTAGCAAGCTAACGTTTGTATAATTAATTTATATGGTTACTCACGACAGATCCGTGTTCTCTATGACAAATTTAACATTCTCATCCGTTAATTCTGTGATTGGCTGGTTAGCATACGGCATTGTTAACGTATGAGAAAAGCACAGGTATAAATTCTTTATCGATCCGTCTAAAAAAAAAAAACGCACGGCGCGAAAGCCTCAATCGACTCATTGGCCAGAATAAAATAGTCTGTGATTGGTTACCAATTTGTGGTGGGCGTGTTTAACATCCGGGCCACACCTTTCCCCCGTGACGTCGAGAAAGATGTTTCAAAATAAAAGTTTAGTGCGCCTAGGTAAAACACTTATGACGCGTTCCAGACAACTGGGAAATCCTGAAAAAAACCGAACTCTGACTTGGAAAAATCAACTTGAACGTTCATCGAAACTGGCACCTTTCCAGAACTCCCGACTTTCTGACCTTAAGATCGCTTATGTCATGACTTGACCCCATTGTTTTCCTGAGTTCCCAGTTGTCTTGAAAGCACCAACAGCATCGTATGACTACATGGTAAAATCCATGCAGTGTTGTTCATCCCAAGGACCCCTCATCCTAAATCAATAACTGAAAAAAATAAACAAGATTGTTGTTGTAAATGATCTGTGATTTATTTAGGAACTCTCAATGGAGCCGACCAAAAGCATTTAAAATACAATCATATTTTTGCATCCTTTATACAAAAGAAAAATGGATAGGAAGTGGATGTGAGGGAAAACCGTTTCAAACTGGATGAAAGTGAAACCTCATACCAGACCTAAGGCACAATTATATTTGTATTGTGGATAAAAGGCGACTAATCAATAAAACAAACCAACACTATAGGGTATTACAGATAAGAGAAGAAATGTCTGAGCTGTGAGCACAGAAGCTGATCTTCAATGCCACACACACAAACCACTGACTGGCAGAGATCAGAGGGGAAGGGGATGGTGGAACAGAAATAGCCATCTTTTTTCATCGTCTTTGGTTAATCCCTGTTAGATTCTTCAGCTGGAAAAAAAAAAGAAAAAAAATCTCCAGTCACTACTAAACACACAGAATACAATTGGTATTAAACAAATACAGTGCATGACATTAAAACATTTAAACAATCTAGGATTTTGAAAAAAAGTAATCCAAGGTTCTAAGCAATGCTGCTATACATGTTCAAGACACATTCTGCGCGGATACAACAGATCTTCACAATGCCTGGAGAAGTGTTTAAAAAGTCAATTCGTAATAATAATCCTTTGTTTTGTGGATTTTATCTCTCTAGCACCCTCACCGTAACAGCAGCGCCCAAAAGCCCCTGCGCCACTGCTTCTCCTGTAGATGCCGCCTGCAGGACACAATAGCAAAATAGGTGTCAATTACACATATTGAGTTCCCTTAATATAGGTTGTATACTAGTGAGTTCTTTCTAATGATTTATATTTTATCACTAGTGACCTGTTACCTAAGTAAGGGGACTATGCACAGACTAAGGAAATGGTACCTGTTTGGCGGCGCCAGCCATGCTGACAATATCCTGGATTCGGTTTTCAAGGAAGTTCCAGGTGTCCTGGAAGTCTTCTGAGGAGTCCTGTATCATCACCAGCTCAGTGGTGTTATAGATCCCTGTCAGTGCGGCCCGTTTCGTATACCAGTTCAACTGATATAGGAAAAAAGTGAAAACTGAATAACAAAGATTTTGATACATAGACATACTATTAAAGTGGTTGTTGAAAGACAAAAACTTAAAAGGATTTGGATTGGGCTGATTTATAAACAATTGACAAATCATGTCAGTTGTACGCACATGTACAATTAATATGGAGATTAATAGGGTAGACAGAGTTAAAGGTGAAACGGACAATGAGAGTGCAGTGTGAGGATAGGTGGCGAGTAGTAACCTTCGCAGAGGCTGGTCGGATAGTATGAGGTGCCTGATGAACGGGGGTGAGGAAGACATTGGGAGAGGGGTACTTAGGCTGAGAAGGTCGACTCACATCTGTGGAACGGTCTCCAGCGTAGTACCAGATATCATCCACCAGGGTGGAGAGGTGCTTCAGACTGTCTGGGATGTTGTGTGGGAGGAGCAGAATACTCATAGCCTGGAGAGAGGAGAAAGGAAGATATACTTTAAAATCAGCAGAAAAAAAACATGTCTGTTACTGAGTGTAATAATTTGAGGGAGACTAATGTAGATGGCAAAGTGATTCGATCAAGTAAGCTATATGGCACATCTACGCACAGATGTAATAAATGGTTGCCTCTACTAGTGTATCAAGACGATGTTACAAGATCAGGCTACCTTATACCAATCAGTAGCTTGAACTGGTTTAAGGTGAAGAGATTAACTGTCACATGTCTAGTTGGTGTCTAAAGTATAATTGTTATACTGTGTTGTGTGCAAGATACCTGTGGCCAATTATCCATGTATGGTGTCAACATCCTCAATCTAGTCTCCACAGCATCTCTAAGAAACTCAGCAGTTTTCTTTGGTCTGCAAGAAATCACATGGTTAACACATGCTCACACACACCAATAACAATCACATCCATGTTTAAATCCTAACTGCGCACGAAAAGTGCACTATTCTTGCACCTGCTAATTTGAGTGTGAGGGAGCTTACTCAGCCTGACCAAGTTGGACCTGGTTGTGCTGCTCTGCCATTTGCTCTGTTAGCTGGGCATTGCACTGAGCAATGAAGTGCAAAACCAGGTCCCCTGCTCCATTCTGGAACATTCCACTGGAGGCTGCTGAGAGGCCCAGTGTCTGCTCCGAGGAAAACAGTAACAGGAAAGAAACAATTACATTTAGTCACGTAGGTAAATCTCTCCATCCACACAACTACAGTAAATCCAACTTCCCTCCACTCACTTACCTCAGCCCCTGCTGAAATGGCCTCAAGAGTCCAACCATGTAGTTGGACAAAGTCCAGTGCAGCGTTAAGGATGTGTGCTTGCAGTTGCTCCTCTGTTTCATACTCTTCTCCTTGTTCTCCACTCTGGTCTGCATAACTGCAGTGACAATAGGGAGCACACAGCATAGACCATTGGCATGCACACGTCATAAGTAACTTAAGAGCAAAATGTCACATAAATGTTTCAGAGGGGAAAAACCACAACATGGTATTGTAATGTTATTATGCATTGGTAAAATGGGTGTCAGTTCAGTTTGGTGGAACCTAACCTAGTGTTGGGCTGGGGAGCCTCCTTAGCATCAGCTTCGGGTACAGGCGCTTCCTGCGTATATGTGGCAGTGTTGTTTTTAAATGGGTGGGCTCGGTAATGCTCGTGGTAGGTTGTAGTTGAGGATGCAGCAGAGGATGGGGGGACAGGGATGGACTTGTCCTTGTCCTCCTGAAGACGAAGTGCAGCACAGTGGAAGCCTCGTCTCAGGCCATTGCATTGGGGACTGGATGTTTTTGGAACTACCACTACGAGAAACAATTAGAAAAGTATGCTCTAATGATGTTCATACTGACACGATGCATCCTGTATTCTGACTGAGCACACGTATGAACTAAATTGCCTAATATTGGCAAATAATTAAAGCTCCGTAGATTGTGACCGGGGGGTAGTTTCTCGGTAGGAGTCTCTATGTGAGCAGTTTGTGAAAATACTTGGATAATGTAACCCCCGTCACAATTTACGGGGTTAGCCTAATTAGCTAACTATGTTTATTGGATCGAAGAGCTCAATACTTGCAGTTATGATAACTACATGTGTTTTCTTGCGTTGAGATTTAGATTACAATGAGTAGCCAACATTATATTACCAGATTCTGTCCTTCATGATCACCTTCTGCTTAAAGTGACATTGGTTGGCTAGCTAGTTCCCAAGTTCTCTCGCGATTTAGACCTAAATCAAGGTACACGATTACCAAAGTCAAGTCCCTGAGCTACTGGCTAATGCCTACAGACAAAGACCAACTAGCAAGTCTTGGCTCACCGCTGCCAAAACCCCGCAGGGCCCTTCCAACTCGTAGTCCTCGTAGCAGCGCCGCCATATCCAGCTGCTAACAGATATTTAGACATCAGACGCATCATTTTTACGCGACTCACTTACGCAGCACGTAATACACGTCATTGCTTTGACCGGAGAGGTAAGTTAGCAGGTCAGCTAACATTGACCGAAACCCTTTTTGCCTTATTTCACGTTCAGAAAGTTTCAAAATCAAAGCGGAACTACCACACACAGGTTTTGTTAATCTGCAGTGAATTTGCACAGCGAAAACATACATTTTGATGTGGACGTTTTGTTAGCTGTTCGTTAAACAACGTTAGCTTACTAGCTAACTAACTTAGCTGGTTGGTAACTTGTCACAAAGAGAAAAGCACATTTGAACATCTTTAATTAAGAGTCAAGACCAAGATAATGTATTAAATGTGATGTGCTAAAATGGGCTTGATGATGTCTGTATGACTGGCAGTACATTTGCCATAAACGTTCGGTTTCTAGTCAGCTCTAGAGTATTCCATATTACGTTCTAGTTACACCTGATAGCCTGGATATCAGTCTCTTTAGCTAATATACTCCCTGTCATGTGCCAAAGAGACTGGCCTTTCTGCCAGTTACAGACTGTGCCGTTTAAGATTAGAGAGTTTTTTTTTTTTTAAGAGCATGGCTTTATTTCTATTACGGCTTTATTTCTATTACAGCATATTGGATGACTGTCATTCATATTCCATTCACCCAGCTCAATGTAACATCGATAGGTTAAGACTACTATATGATACTCGACCTATAATGAGGTTGCTGTAACCTAGTTTACGAATTCAAGTTTATAACGTAGGTGCACATGTCGGTACAAATGGGTGTAATCAAGGTAACTGAGTGACACATTCAGTACCTCATTGCATGCTCTTGCCTGCATCTAGTTGATCTAGGGTGTAATCATAAATCCAAACAGTTACGCTTTGCAACCAAATTGAGAGTCTCTCTGTTCGGTTTGCTTCCGTTTAAGAAAACTTTTTTTTTTTCTCCAACAGAATTAATACACCCCTGATCAGCAGCACCCACAGATCACATTCATATCAGCCACATACAAACAGCATCATCGCTTTACTTGTTGTATAATTCCTTCTCGCATCTATGCACTCTCCTCCTCTCACTTTTTTCCTTCGCTTGTGGACTTCAGTGAACACCACAACAGCTGTCTGTGACCAGGTGAAAAAAATACTTAGTAAACCCACAGTACAGCAAACAGTTTATCAATTACACTGGCGTGCCCTGGTGGCAATAAATGAATACAACCAAAAGCTTACCTTGACTTGGAAGAGTTCCAGTGTTGGACAGCCTTACATGCTGACCAGACAGGACACATCGCATGCTCGAGCGTCGCAAAATAAATGTAGAAATCCATGTTATTCAATTATTGCGCCAACGAGCCTCTGCGACGCCAAGGGCTAAAATAGAACTCTGGCCCTCGCTACATATTCATCGCCAGACCCACTGGCTCCAGGTCATCTACAAGTCCATGCTAGGTAAAGCTCCGTCTTATCTCAGTTCACTGGTCACGATGGCAACACCCACCCGTAGCATGCGCTCCAGCAGGGGTATCTCACTGATCATCCCTAAAGCCAACACCTCATTTGGCCGCCTTTCCTTCCAGTCTCTGCTGCCTGTGACTGGAACGAATTGCAAAAATCCTTTGAAGTTGGAGACTTTTATCTCCCTCACCAACTTTAAACATCTGCTATCTGAGCAGCGAACCGATCGCTGCAGCTGTACATAGTCCATCGGTAAATAACCCACCCAATTGACCTACCTCATCCCCATACTGTTTTTATTTATTTACTTTTCTGCTCTTTTGCACACCAGTATCTCTACCTGCACATGACCATCTGATAATGTATCACTCCAGTGTTAATCTGCTAAATTGTAATTATTCGCCTGCCTCCTCATGACTTTTGCACACAATGTGTATAGACTTTTTTTTCTTTTTTCTACTGTTATTGACTTGTTTATTCCATGTGTAACTCTGTGTTGCTGTCTGTTCACACTGCTATGCTTTAATCTTGGCCAGGTCGCAGTTGTAAATGAGAACTTGTTCTCAACTAGCCTACCTGGTTAAATAAAAAAATACTATTTCTGACGCAGATCGCGCTGAAAGTCCTGCCTCTCCCATCTCCTCATTGGTTTATAGAAGCAGTTACCCACGTGCCATCTCCTCATTGGTTATATCCACGTGGGTGATTGAAAGACTAACTGTTTTGCCGGTAGTCGTGGTAATACAATGAAAGTTTATAGATGCGATCACCATATAAATTAAACAATGAAAAAGCCTGGAAGGAGGAGAGATGACTAGAAACGATTTGGATGTCCGTTTTATGTGTGGATTAATTGTCGGAATAGAGGTCCTTGTGCATTTCAGGTAAAATAACAACTCAATGTTTATATCCCAGGACAAATTAGCTAGCGACAGCAAGCTATCTAAATAGGTCAAATTAACGTTAGCTAGCAAGTGCAAGCTAACTAGCTAAATTGCCATACATGTTTAATGCTTTTTGAAATGTCCCCAAATTAATGTCATTTGTTCAGAGTTTGTTTTGATATTTTAACATGCGTGTAGTGATCGAATTTGGTGTGTGTGTGTGGGGGGGGCAAAATACATTTATGCACGATGGCGCACGCAAGCAGCCTGTTTGGGTTCCGTGTGAGCCACCCGGCTTAACATAAATATAATACCTCTGTTTGATCCAAGTGTTTGAAAAGTCTAAATTAGCTAGGTGCATTAGCTAAGTAAGTGGGAAAAAAATTATACAAAATCTCTTCTTTTTCTTCTTAATTTAAGACATTAATTTGTTCAAAACTGTTCAACTATTGTCTTTCTCTCTTTAAGTTAAGTCTTTAAATTTGATGTGCTGCAGTGCTAACTAGCTGTAGTTTATGCTTTCAGTACTAGATTAATTCTCTGATTCTTTGATTGGGTGGACATGTCAGTTCATGCTGCAAGAGCTCTGATAGGATGGAGGATGTCCTCCGGAAGTCATCATAATTACTGTGTAAGTCTATGGAAGGGGGTGGGAACCATTAGCATCCAAGGTTTAGTATTGAAGTTTGTTGTACCCAGAGGAGGGCGGAAAATAGCTGTCCTCTGGCTTCACCATGGTGCAACCACAGAGAGTGCTGTTGAGGCCACTGTAAACCATTGCAAAACAGTGCGTTTTAAACCATTATTTGGTGCCTTGAATATATTTAGTGGCGTTTTATCCAAAAAGGACAACTTTTTTTGTTTCATTTTTTATTTTTAGGAAATTCACTGAGTAGGATGGTCCTCCCCCTCCTGAGTAACCTCCGCTGCTTTCTGCCATCTTCAAATATGAACATTCCATCATTAATGAGCTAGAGTTCAGAGGACGTGATCCTGATTTGATTACCCTCAGCTATGCTCAAAGTACAACTATAATGCAAATATTGGAACTATATCACTTTTTTCTCTCCACAGGACACGTTGCTAAGCAACCGATTTTTGATTGTCCAGAGTAGATGAAACTAGTTTGTCAAAAGATGGTAGCTCATATGTCTAAATTCTCAAACTAAATAGTTACATTTTGCAATTCAACCACAAAACTGCTTCGTTCAGAGTTTAAGCCTCAAAATTCAACCATTTGCCTAGCTAAGAGCTAAATGTTTTTGACGTTATAAATCCCAATTCTATTTGAGGCTCCACATGTTGTCGTAGAAAATATTCATGTTATTTCCAACAACCCTTTAAGCAATTCTGCCGTAAATCCAGCGCATATTGAAAGTTTAAATTGCTGAAAGACCAGTCTTTTTGTCAACGACAAGGAGTGGAATGTTAGCTATAGAGATTGCTACTCATGATGTTCTAGTTGTCTTAAACACAATGAGTCTGAGACTGCCATTTAATTCATTTGTGGTGAGGGGCACTGCACAAAACAAAGCCCAAGTCATTTTCCCAACAATTGTTTACAGACAGATTATTTCACTTATAATTCACTGTATCACAATTCCAGTGCGTAAGAAGTTTACATGCACTAAGTTGACTGTGCCTTTAAACAGCTTGGAAAATTCCAGAAAATTACGTCATGGCTTTAGAAGCTTCTGATAGTCTAATTGACACAATTTGAGTCAATTGGAGGTGTACCTGTGGATGTATTTCAAGCCTACCTTAAAACTCAGTGCCTCTTTGCTTGACGTCATGGGAAAATCAAAAGAAATCAGTCAAGACTTCAGAAAAATATAAGCAAGTATAAACACCATGGGACCACGCATCCGTCATACCGCTCAGGAAGGAGACGCGTTCTGTTTCCTAGAGATGAACGTACTTTGAAGTACAAATCAATCCCAGAACAACAGCAAAGGACCTTGTGAAGATGCTGGAGGAAACAGGTACAAAAGTATCTATGTCCACAGTAAAACGAGTCCTATATCGACATAACCTGAAAGGCGTCTCAGCAAGGAAGAAGCCACTGCTCCAAAACCGCCATAAATAAGTTCCAACATTGTGGTAAAATGGCTTAAGGCCAACAAAGTCAAGGTATTGGAGTGGCCATCACAAAGCCCTGATCTCAATCCTAACTAAAATTTGTGGGCACAACTGAAAAAGCATGTGTGAGCAAGGAGGCCTACAAACCTGACTCAGTTACACCAGCTCTGTCAGGAGGAATGGGCCAAATTTCACCCAACTTATTGTGGGAAGCTTGTGGAAGCCTACCCAAAATGTTTGACCCAAGTTAAACAATTTAAAGGCAATGCTACCAAATACTAATTGAGTGTATGTAAACTTCTGACCCACTGGGACGTGATGAAAGAAATAATTCTCTCTACCATTATTCTGACATTTCACATTTCTAAAATAATGTGGTGATCCTAACTGACCTAAGACAGGTATTTTTTACTAGGATTAAATGTCAGGAATTGTGAAAAACCGAGTTTAAATCTATTTGGCTAAGGTGTACGTAAACTTCCAACTTCTACTGTACGTGTGTTCATGAGGTTGGACTCTGAACTGCTGAGGTGAGGTGATCTGATTTTCTTGCTTGGTGGGAAAAAAACAATGAAATGGAACTAAATTTACAAATGTATTTTCACTATAGTCCTTTTATTAATTATAACACAGCAATTGATTACCCCTCCACAGTTTAAAAATGTTTGGCCTACCTCGTATATTTTTTAGTCACCCATGTTTGGTAGCCTATGCTGTTGGGTACAGGGATAGACATAATTTGTAAATGCAAATCTGATTGGATACAGCGTTTGATTATTGGAATATCAACCGCAATTTAAACTTTTTCTTACAGAGGGCTGTCATCTTACACTAACCCTGATCCTTATGTCTGTAAATGGTGCTGGCAGTAACCAATTCAGAACAATTTTGATATCCCAACAGAAGTCAGTAAAGCATTCTGTATGGTACAAGGTCACTTTCACTTCTGTTTCTCAATCTTGAATCTACGACTCGTGAGACAGCTACTATCAGGTACCGATAAACTATTGGGTGGTTGAGTTTACTCCTGTGTCCCCAACACTTGGTGTCTTATCAGCATGACAGTTACAGTGCATTCAGAAAGTATTCTGACCCCTTGACTTTCTCCACAGCCTTATTCTAAAATTGATTAAATTTAACATTTTCCTCATCAATCTACACACAATACCCCATAATGACAAAGTTAAAACAGGTTTTTAGAATACCTTATCAGACAGACCCTTTTCTTTGAGACTCGAAATTGAGCTCCTGTGCAACTGGTTTCCATTGATCATCCTAGAGGTTTCTACACTTGTGATAAATTCAACTGATTGGACATGATTTGGAAAGGCACACCCCTGTGCCTTGGTCACCTCCCTAAGGTCCCACAGTTGACAGTGCATGTCAGAGCAAACACCAAGCCATGAGGTCAAAGTAATTGTCCATAGAGCTCTGAAACGGGATTGTCTAGAGGCACAGATCTGGAGAAGGGTAGCAAAAAAATTCTGCAGCCTTGAAGGTCCCCAAGAACACAGTGGCCTCCATCATTCTTTAATAATGGAAAAATTGATGTAATAAATGTATCACTAGCCACTTTAAACAATGGCACTTTATATCATGTTTACATACCCTACATTACTCATCTCATATGTATATACTGTGCTCTATACCATCTACTGCATCTTGCCTATGCCATTCGGCCATCACTCATTGATATATTTTTATGTACATATTCTTATTAATTCCTTTACACTTGTGTGTATAAGGTAGTTGTTGTGAAATTGTTAGATTACTTGTTAGATATTACTGCATGGTCGGAACTAGAAGCACAAGCATTTCGCTACACTCGCATTAACATCTGCTAACCATGTGTATGTGACAAATAAAATTTGAGTTGATAAATGGAAGACGTTTGGAACCACCAAGACTCTTCCTAGAGCTGGCCACCTGGCCAAACTGAGTAATTGGGGGGAGAAGGGCTTTGGTCAGGGAGGTGACCAAGAACTCAATGCTCACTCTTGAGAGAGCTCCAGAGTTCCTCTGTGGAGATGGGAGAACCTTCCAGAAGGAGAACCATCTCTGCAGCACTCCACCAATCAGGCCTTTATGGTAGAGTGGCCAGACGGAAGCCACTCCTCAGTAAAATGACAGCACGCTTGGAGTTTGCCAAAATGCACCTAAAGGACTCTGACATGAGAAACAAGATGATCTAGTCTGTAGAAACAAATAATTAACTATTTGGCCTGAATGGCAAGCGTCACATCTGGAGGAAACCTGACACCATGGTGGTGGCAGCATCATGCTATGGGGATGTTTTTCAGCGGCAGGGACCGGGAGACTAGTCAGGATTGAGGGAAAGATGAACCGTGCAAAGTACAGAGAGATTCATGATGAACTGCTCCAGAGTGCTCAGGTCCTCAGACTGGGACGACAGTTCACCTTCCAACAGGACAATGACCCTAAGCACACAGCCAAGACAACGCAGGAGTGGCTTCGGGAGAAGTGTCTGAATGTCTTTGAGTGGCCCAGCCAGAGCCTAGACTTGAAAATGGCTGTGCAGCAACGCTCCCTATCCAACCTGACAGAGTTTGAGAGGATCTGCAGAGAAGAATGGGAGAAACTCCCAAAATACATGGGTGCCAAGCTTGTAGCGTCATACCCAAGAAGACTCTAGGCTGCCAAAGGTGCTTCAACAAAGTACTGAGTAAAGGGTCTAAATATTTATGTAAATGTGATTTCAGTTTCAAATGTTTTATAAATTTGTTTTGTCATGGGGTATTGTGTGATATTTTTTAAATCCATTTTAGAATAAGACTAACTTAACAAAATGTGGAAAAGTCAAAGGGTCTGAGTACTTTCTGAATGCACTGTATGTTCTGTCTGCTTGGGTATCTCAATTTTGGGAGGAGTCAGTTAGGGGGCAGTGTCCACATTTTGGTGGTTTCTTTGGATTGATTTAACTTTAAATGCTAGTAAGTGTGTTAATGTATTGACTGTTGTTCTGTTTGCAGGAGACCATGGCAGACCTTGGTGTAAAAGCAGGGGATAAGGTGCTGTTGGTGTGGAGCCAACCCTCATCCCCAACAACCCTGAAGGAGCTGGCAGAGAGTCTAGGGTCCATGGTTGGCTCTGAGGGCCGAGTGTCACTGGAGAATATGGAGAGACTTCTAATGTGTGAGTGACCCTTTCCTAAGGTTGTTTCAACAGTTGGCCAATGCTATATCAAAACTCTTGCATTCTGATGTTCTATGCACTTGTTAAAAGGCATTGTATTGTAAAATTGTACTTGCTACTCTAACGATAAGGTGAGCCACCAAAATACCTGCCAATCCTCTCCTTTCCTCAGCTTCACATGCAGCATCAACTTATGACTGGGTCCTCTCAAGTCTACTCCCTGACAGCGCTTCCATTCACACCTCAGAGACGCTAGCAGAGATGGCCAGAGTGATAAAACCTGGTGGGAAACTAGTGCTAGAGGAACCTGTTACAGGTAAGAGGGGTGAAGAGGGCAATGTCTCCATGGTCATTATTGAGGACACATAGTAAATTACTGACTCTTGACACTTGATACCTGTCCTTTTTCTCAGGAACTAATGACCAACAAGTGAGGACTGCTGAAAAACTTATGTCAGCCTTGAAGTTGTCTGGCCTGGTGTCTGTCACTGAGGTGAGTAAACCAGCACTGGATTGGTAAATATACACTCCTCCAGGCTCTTTATACACTGACACATTTTTTGTTTACCAACATTGGCAGATCAGTAAAGGACCCCTGACTCCAGAAATGTTGTCTGCCCTGAGGACATCTACAGGCTTCCAGGGGAACACTCTCTCCAGGGTGCGCATGTCTGCTTCCAAACCCAACTTTGAGGTGGGCTCCTCTAGCCAGCTGAAGCTTTCCTTTGGGAAAAAGACACTAAAACCAGGTATGTGAAGTTCTCCTTCCTTCTGTTACTATTCCAAACTTTTCCTCTTGCTTCTGGCCTTTACAAATGTATTCCTTTTCTTGTTGCAGAAGACAAACCAGCTCTTGACCCCAATGTTGAAAAGGCATGGACCCTGTCAGCCAATGACATGGATGATGATGATGTGGTGTGTGTTTGGTTGTATTTGTGTGTAGATCTATAAATCTATGATTTACTGCATTCGATGGTGGTCTCAATATGCCTTTCACCTGTCCCTTCAGGACCTGGTGGACTCCGATGCTCTCCTGGATGCAGATGATCTAAAGAAGCCAGATGCAGCCTCCCTCAAGGCGCCCTCTTGTGGTGACGGAACAACCAAGAAAAAGAAAGCTTGCAAGAACTGGTGAGAAACACCCCTCACCCTTTCTTTGGTTACAGAAAAGAGGGCTCATCCATACACCAACAAGATTGCTGGAGTCATAACCAAGAGACATGAGTGATGACGTTCAACTGATTATTGAATATCCCTTATGCAAATATGGAGATAATCACACATAGTTGCCTTGTATCATAATTGTAATTTGTCATTACTCCTATGTAGCTCTTGTGGTCTTGCTGAGGAGTTAGAACAAGAAAGCAAGGGTGTCCAGACGATCAGCCAGCCCAAGTCAGCGTGTGGAAGTGTGAGTGTCACTCTTTTCCCATCATACTATAGCTTTCTGTGTCGGCACATGTCTCTTTGTGAAGCCAGTTTGTAGTTGTTGACCTGACCTTTTGATCTGTATTTCAGTGTTACCTGGGTGATGCCTTCCGATGTGCCAGCTGTCCGTATCTTGGGATGCCTGCCTTTAAACCTGGGGAGAAGGTTATCCTGGCCAACATGGGGCTAAATGATGCCTAGGAACACATATTTATGTAGTGTCACATTATTTACATTCCTTACACACTGCTAACCTATCACCCCCTAGAGCAATGTTCCCTCTTTTTTCCAGCACTGGGCAAATGTCAGGTCTGCTGTGCACATACTTGAATGTTGTGAAAACTCACATTTACTGTGAACACTGAGGATGTACCCACTTTAAGTTAGTTTTAACAGTGGTCAAGTACGCTACTGTTGCTATTTGAACATAATGTAGGCCTATCAGTGTGGCCTACCATCAAAAACAATGAAAACATGCATCCTGTAACATGGAAATAGAACAGCTATCAATCAGCCTACAGTAGCAGCTAATGTGTGGTGTTAAATGTAGGTCTACATTCCATAAGACTTTAGAAAAAAACATGCAGGGCTTTACATTAACCTGTTTATCCACTTGTCCTTCAGACAAGGTGACAAAAAATATTATTTGATGCAAGAAACTACTTTACAAAATAAAATGCATTTATTAATCCCATACCATTATTACAGAAAGACAAATTATCCTACCCTCTCTATATTGGCTACTTAACTCAATAACTAGCAAAGTATATTAACAAAATGTGCACACATGGCAACATGCAGCTCTTGCTTTGATCTCAACACAAGCGTATCTACTAACGACCACTCATGCTGTAAACACAGTCCAGTTCAAAGGAAACGGCACAGATCCATATATGGCAATGTTTTATTTGCAAATAGGCTTACTGCAGCTCTGATTATGCTCCACTGGTCTGTGTAGACTGCAAAGTATGGGCTGAGTCGTGCAGTGTCAATGCAATATAATCTTACTCTGATGCGTTCTGCTTAATAACAAAATCTCTTGCATAGTTTGTTTTGTTTCAGTATGTTGCAATGAAAGTGGCTAATAGTGTTGATTCGATCACAATTGTCAGAGTAAAGGGAAAACATTATCAGTGTAACTAACAGGGAAAACTCTGAAGTTTAATCCCATGCTTCTCTCTCTCTTTGGGCTGATATTTATTTTGCTCCGCAGTCCCGGGGGATCTGCACGGCAGTCTCGGGGCTACTGCGCACCCACTTGCAGCTTAGAGGGAAGATTGCCCTGCAGTATTTGTTCAATGCCGGGTTCTCAATGAGGAGAGTGGTTCTACATCTAATTTATGTGAGAGCAAAAACCAGATTGAGTTTAAGAAAATGAAGGCCTAATGCACTGAATTGCAGTCAGAAATGTGTTATTGCTGGTTGTATACAGTTGTAATACATGTATTAGGAGTAGAATTTAAAGTATCCAAACATGACTGAATACATCATCATTGCATCAATCCAGGCTACGACCATGTGAAAACTACAATATGCTACTGGATACAGTGAAGATTTCACAGAGCAGTCACCATATTTCAAGTATAACTGGAACTGTCGATTTGTCAGTTCAGTGAATCGTGTGTATTTTACTATCTTTTTAACAATAAAAAATCTGTTAATCATAGTACAACTTCATTTTTTTCAGGATAACCAAAAGATTGTTAGATCGAATCCCTGACCTGACAAGGTAAAAATCTGTTCTGGCCCTGAACAAGGCAGTTAACCCACTGTTCCTAGACCGTAATTGTAAATAACAATGTTCTTAACTGACTTGCTTAGTTAAATTTAAAAAATACCTTGTCACAACTGATTGGCTCAAACACATTAAGTAAAGAAATTCCACAAATTAACTTAAGGCACACCTGTTAATAAAAATGCATTCCAGGTGACTACCTCAGGTGACTACCTCATTTGATTTGTTTCAAACACTTTTGTTTACTTGATTTATGTCACCTTTATTTAACCAGGTAGGCCAGTTGAGAACAAGTTCTCATTTACAACTGCAACCTGGCCAAGATAAAGCAAAGCAATGTGACAAAACAGTCACACAAACAAACATACAGTCAACACAAAATAAAAAAATATGAATCCATATGTATTATTTCATAGATTTGATGTCTTCACTGTTATTTTTACTATTTTCTACATTGTAGACTAATGAAAAACCCTGGAATGAGTAGGTGTGGTCAAACCTTTGACTGGTACTGAAAATACATATATTCTCCCTTCCGGGATGGCTACATGGTCACCCCTTCTCCCTTCCAAAAGGCAGAAACTCAAACTGGAAGTACACGTGCTAAGGTCTATTTAGGGAAGTGTTGAGTGCAATAGAGATTGCATCGTCTGTGGATCCAAGCCATAAAACTCCTGAACAGCTAATCAAATGGCTACCCGGACTATATCCATTTTTACACTGCTGCTGTTTATTATCTATGCAGTCACTTTACCCCTACCTATATGTACATAATACCTCAATTACCTTGACTAACCTGTACCCCCGCACATTGACTCATTCCCGTTACCCACTGTATATAGCCTCATTATTTTATTTTTGCTCTTTTATTTTTTACTTTAGTTTATTTAATAAATATTTTTTTCTTAAAACTGCATCGTTGGTTAAGGGCTTGTAAGTAAGCAATACACGGTAATGTCTAAACCTATTGTATTCGGTGCATGTCACCAATAATATTAGATTTGATTAGCCAAGCGAGGGAAGTTGGCAACGTTAGCCCCTCAGCCCTCGTTTTTGATTGAGTTTGCGAGTGTCCAATTATGTTCACCATGGGGCCTGAAACGCCCCATAATTCAATTTCCGATGATTGTACATCTGCTTAGAAAAGTCAGCCAAAACTTAAAACCAACATTAATATGGAGAACCGTGGGACGAAGGAGTGACATTACTGGTCAAGAGCTGGCCATTTAAAATGAATTAATTCTTCCCTCGCCCTGCAAGTGTAAACTCATCAGATGACATCAGAAGTGTCCACTTAATTTGAGGGCTGAGGGTGTGTGTTTGGAATGCAGCCACAGTGACTGAGTTCATCAGGAAGTGTATAGGGGATGTTCCCACTGTGACTATTAAAACCTACCCAAACCAAAAACTGTGATAGATGGCAGCATTCGCGTGTTAAACCTTGAAAGGCTGCCGGTCCAGACGGTATCCCTATCTGCGTCATAAGAGCACGTGCAGACCAGCTGGCTGGAGTGTTTATGGACATATTCAATCTCTCCCTATCCCAGTCTGCTGTCCCCACTTGCTTCAAGATGTCCACCATCGCTTTCTTCGATACAGGAACAAAGGTAACTGAACTAAATGACTATCACCCCGTAACACTCACTTCATCATGAAGTGCTTTGAGAGGCTGGTTAAGAATCATATCACCTCCAAAAAGTGAAAAGTTTAAGTTCCTCGGAGTACACATTTCTTACAATCTGAAATGGTCCACCCACACAGACAGTGTGGTGAAGGCGCAACAGCGCCTATTCAACCTCAGTAAGCTGAAGAAATGTGGCTTGGCCCCTAAAACCCTCACAAACGTATGTATAATGGAGAACATCCTGTCGGGCTGTATCACCGCCTGGTACGGCAACTGCACCGCAGGGATCTCCAGAGGGTGGTGTGGACTGCGCAACGCATCATAGGGGGCACACTGCCTGCCCTCCGGGACATCTACAGCACCTGATGTCACAGGAAGGCCAAAAAGATCAAAGATATCAACCACCTGAGCCATGGCCTGTTCACCCCACTATCATCCAGGAGGCAAGGTTTGTACAGGTGCATCAAAGCTGGGACCGAGAGACTGAAAAACAGCTTCTATCTCAAGGCCATCAGACTGTTAAATTGCCATCATTAGCCGGCGACTATCCGGTTACTCAACCCAACACCTTAGAGGCTGCTGCCCTATATACATAGAAATGGAATCACTGGTCACTTTAAACGGAACACTAATCATGTTTACATACTGTTTTACTAATTTCATATGTATATTCTGTATTTTAGTCAATGCCACTCAGACATTTCTCTTCCTAATATTTATATATTTCTTAATTCCATTCTTTACTTTTAGATTTGTGTGTATGTTTGTGAATTGTTAGATACTACTGCACTGTTGGACCTTGGAACACAAGCAGTTCATTACACCCGAAATATAATCTGCTAAATATGTGACCAATAAAATTTGATTTGAGCAGTGTAGCGTTTAGTGACGCAAAACTTTAGTGGTCAAAACCATTCATCTTGGAGCGAGGGGGTTTGGAAAGTGCTATCATATCACGCAATTATACCATTTATGAAATGGTTCAGATATATAGTACACAGACTAGCTAAAAAATAAGTGAAAATGTACAAATTATACAATGGATTATGATAATTTTCTGGTAAAAAAAAAGTGAAGGTGCAAAAACATGTTTGCACCCCACCATTTTAATTTGCTCCATGGCGGCAAGTGATAAGAAGGCTGTTCAGCTCCTCTCATTCGCAAAGAAGAATAACTTTGTAGCTTGTTCTGATTAATAAACAATGCCATGCTGGTGAGTGGTAACATTTAAACAAAACCCAGCCCTGAAACGAAACGTAGGCTGAAAATGTCTACATCATAACATAGGAAAAGACACCGTATTCACAGATTTGCAAAAAGTGGGCAGCTCGGGATTTGTCACTTCATGCCCAAATATATCATACTTTGACTAAAACGATGACTTGACTTAAATCGTTGTGCAACATCATGGGTAAACTCTGGCCATCATCTTTCAGCTCGAAAAGCTTCTCCCCTTATGCAGTCGGCATCCAGCACCTACAGATATACACGTCTTAGCAACTAGCAACCCTGTAGTCATTGAGGGTTTGCTAATATATTTCAACTAAATTAATGCTTTATTTACATGATTCCACTCACTTGTTCAAAGACCTGCTTCAACATTGCAGTTTACCAAACTGAACACCTGGATGGATACAGACAGATAACTTATTGTGTGGCTGTGTTGGAATAATTTCATGTAATAATAGGCATGTAAACATACAAATAAGAGCATGACAAAGTAAAAACAGCTCCACAACTGCTCAGACTCCACCAGCTGGGTATACACCGTGGAACTAGTGGGCACAGCCCTCTGCCTCTTACACACAAACACACTTACCTGGACCAAATTTAAAATGTTATTTGTATTTAACTAGGCAAGTCAGTTAAGAAAACAACTCTTATTTACAATGACGACCTACCCCGGGCAAACCCTAACAATGCCGGGCAAACCCTAACAACGCTGGGCCAATTGTGCGCCGCCCTATGGGACTCCCCCAATTACGGCCGGTTGTGATACAGCCTGGAATCAAACCAGGGTCTGTAGGGACGCCTCTAGCACTGAGATGCAATGCCTTATGTTTAATATCGGGGAATCCCATCTTTCCTACATTGCAGATGTACAGTATTTAGGCCATCTACAGTACAGTGCTGGTGGAAAGGCAACAATGACATTAATGCTTAGCTGTAGTTAACGATCGAGAACTGCTCCAAGGAAGTGCCAAAGTTTTGTTGAAGGTGGTGGGAAACACTGTCTCCTATGTACCTTCGGGACCCCTTTTTCAAAGTCAATTCATTGAGATCTCTTCTAGCCATGGTAGGCTAAATAATGCACAACTTGGCATTTTTATAAATTATCTTAAGCATGATGGGATGTTAATTTCTTAATTAACTCAGAAACAACAACTGTATGGAAGAACCTGCTTTCAATTGACTTTGTATCCCCCATTTAATGAAGTATTTATTTTGTTACCAGTATTTCTTTCTGGCAGTGATCAAACACTTAAAGTTATCAGATTCATCAACATATTATTCCAATAAAGAAGTCATGAATTTCACACATTTTAATTGTATTACTGTTAATTTCAAGTTTATATAACTTATAAACCGCAAGCTTGTGTGTGTGATTAGTGAATTTAAAAGGTGCAAATTGGTAGTCAGGCACAGATGGCAGTAGGCAGACAGAATGGCATGCTAGGAATAGGCACCAGGGTGTCAGAGAAGATGGATGCCAAGAGTGTGCAAAACTGTCATCAAGGCAAAGGGTTGCTGTTTGAAGAATATCAAATATCAACTATATTTTGATTTGATTAACACTTTTCTGGTTACTACATGATTCCATGTGTTATTTCATAGTTTGTCTTCACTATTATTCTACAATGTATAAAATAGTAAAAATAAAGAATAATCCTTGAATTAGTTGGTGTCCAAACTTTTGACTGCTAGTGTAGTGTGTTTGTATTTATGTGAAAATGGAAACTGTACATAAAATGGTGCAGTGAATTAAAACAAGGGTGTGGTTTGAGGTGTATGTTGGGTATGGTGTGGACCTAAACTCGTGTATCCTCACAACCAGGCCCTGGAAGAGATCCCTCAGGTACTGGGCATCCAGTGCCATTCTCTGGGCCAGCTCACGTCGCTCCTCTGCATTACAATACACCAGCCTCTTCTGCATCAACACCCTCACATACTCCACCACCATCAGCCACTGGCTGCAAACGCTACTCAGGACGCGGGTACAAGTCAGCTACAGACTAATATGATTGTCAAAAGGTGCTGGCAGGGTGGGCGAACACAACTATACATCTCAATATGGCGCTCCAGGACGCCACATAACTTCGAAGTGAGCGTGACGTATCCCTGGGCCAGTCAGGAGCGAGACAGGAGTCCCTGCAGGAAGGGTTGGATCGCCAGACGGCAGGCCATCCTCACAACCCGGTCCAGAGCAGGCAGGGGTTGATAGAGGATGAGGATGATGCAGTCTCTTAGAGGCCAGTAGATAGAGGTGGAACTTGTTATTTGTGCTTTGATCCCAGCGATGCTCCTTCCCAAATTCAACAGGCATCTCCCGGAAACTGGAAACAGAGGGAGACGAAATGAGAGACTTGGACATGGAGACTGATGTAGAGAGAAAGCAGATCCAGTGATTACACACACAAGCAAATATTATAGGTGATATATAGGTTATAGGAAAAGTATCAAATTCTCTACACCATTCTCATACATACACAGCCACATTAGGCACATACACACAAAAAAACCAGACCCACCTATTGAGGTTCTCCATCTCATAGAGCCCCACCTGTGTGGTCTGATCCTAAAGTGATTCACTGATCAGAGACCCGCGCATTCCCCTCCAGCATCTAACACAACAATGACACAAACAGAACATCACAACTCACAGGCCTCAAAACCCTCCACAACATATCACCAACACAACTCAAGTTCTCTCCAAAACTCTTGAACGTGCCGTCCTTGGCCAGCTCTCCCGCTATCTCTCTCAGAATGACCTTCTTGATCCAAATCAGTCAGGTTTCAAGACTAGTCATTCAACTGAGACTGCTCTTCTCTGTATCACGGAGGCGCTCCGAGCCCGCTAAAGCTAACTCTCTCTCCTCTGCTCTCATCCTTCTAGACCTATCGGCTGCCTTCGATGCTGTGAACCATCAGATCCTCCTCTCCACCCTCTCCGAGTTGGGCATCTCCGGCGCGGCCCACGCTTGGATTGAGTCCTACCTGACAGGTCGCTCCTACCAGGTGGCGTGGCGAGAATCTGTCTCCTCACCACGCGCTCTCACCACTGGTGTCCCCCAGGGCTCTGTTCTAGGCCCTCTCCTATTCTCGCTATACACCAAGTCACTTGGCTCTGTCATAACCTCACATGGTCTCTCCTATCATTGCTATGCAGACGACACACAATTAATCTTCTCCTTTCCTCCTTCTGGTGACCAGGTGGTGAATCGCATCTCTGCATGTCTGGCAGACATATCAGTGTGGATGACGGATCACCACCTCAAGCTGAACCTCGGCAAGACGGAGCTGCTCTTCCTCCCGGGGGAAGGACTGCCCGTTCCATGATCTCGCCATCACGGTTGACAACTCCATTGTGTCCTCCTCCCAGAGCGCTAAGAACCTTGGCGTGATCCTGGACAACACCCTGTCGTTCTCAACTAACATCAAGGCGGTGGTCCGTTCCTGTAGGTTCATGCTCTACAACATCCGCAGAGTACGACCCTGCCTCACACAGGAAGCGGCGCAGGTCCTAATCCAGGCACTTGTCATCTCCCGTCTGGATTACTGCAACTCGCTGTTGGCTGGGCTCCCTGCCTGTGCCATTAAACCCCTACAACTCATCCAGAACGCCGCAGCCCGTCTGGTGTTCAACCTTCCCAAGTTCTCTCACGTCACCCCGCTCCTCCGCTCTCTCCACTGGCTTCCAGTTGAAGCTCGCATCCGCTACAAGACCATGGTGCTTGCCTACGGAGCTGTGAGGGGAACGGCACCTCAGTACCTCCAGGCTCTGATCAGGCCCTACACCCAAACAAGGGCACTGCGTTCATCCACCTCTGGCCTGCTCGCCTCCCTACCACTGAGGAAGTACAGTTCCCGCTCAGCCCAGTCAAAACTGTTCGCTGCTCTGGCTCCCCAATGGTGGAACACACTCCCTCACGACGCCAGGACAGCGGAGTCAATCACCACCTTCCGGAGACACCTGAAACCCCACCTCTTTAAGGAATACCTAGGATAGGATAAAGTCCTTCTCACCCCCCTTAAAAGATTTAGATGCACTATTGTAAAGTGGCTGTTCCACTGGATGTCATAAGGTGAATGCACCAATTTGTAAGTCGCTCTGGATAAGAGCGTCTGCTAAATGACTTAAATGTAATGTAAATGTAAGTATGTGCATTAAAATAACATTTACCACAACCACATTGCAAACATTTTATATACTGACCATTTTAAAGCAGCCTTAATGTAGATTGTATGTTTGTTAACCTGTGTGATGATGGTTGGCAGGCTGGTATGGTAAAAGCCCTCATGGTCAGTGTCTGGTTCCTGCTCTCTCTGCTCGTCTGTCAGCTCAACCTCCAGGGCTTGTGCATCCACCCAGACACTTTTCTCCTACACAATACAAACTCCACCCAGACTCTTTTCTCCTACACAATACAAACTCCACCCAGACTCTTTTCTCCTACACAATACAAACTCCAGTTAGCAATGTGGGCTCTTAAATGATGCTCAACCCTCTCTCTGACTCTCACTGTATTAAACAAGTGTGCATACACTGCATTCGGTAAGTATTCAGACCCCTTGACTTTTTCCCTAATTTGTTTTACATTACAGCCTTATTCTAAAATGGATTAAATACATTTTTTCCCTCATCAATATACACACAATACCTTATAATGACAAAGTGAACAGATTTTTATACATTTTTGCAAATGTATTAAAAATAAACAACTGAAATACCTTATTTATTCAGACCCTTTGCTATGAGACTACGATTTGAGCTCTGGTGCATCCTGTTTCCATTGATCATCCTTGAGATGTTTCGACAACTTGGAGTGCACTTGTGGTAAATTCAATTTATTGGACATGATTTGGAAAGGCACACACCTGTCTATATAAGGTCCCATAGTTGACAGTGCATGTCAGAGCAAAAACCAAGCCGTGAGGTCAAAATAATTGTCTGTAGAGATCCGAGATTGTGTCGAGGCACAGATCTGGGGAATGGTATCAATTTCTCCCTCAAGTCTATATAATTTCACACGGGAAATGACAATTGCTTCCAGTGAGAGCAGGTGTGTTTGTAATTACATGATACCTTGAGTCTGGAGTGGATGGATGAGGTCCTCAGACATTCCCTTTTGCGGTACTGTCCCAACCTCTCCAAATGCTCAGGGCAACAGAACACAAGCTCTCTGTCCTCCACACCTCTGGCCACACCTCAGAGCGCTGCTGCAGCATCTGTCAATCAGATGTAAACAAGCTCAATTCACCAGATATTCAATCAAACAATATATGTGACAGGATCCACATTAAAAGTATACGTCTGTCTGTACTTCTGGAAATATATACAAGCAAAACAACAAAACTGATGAGTGTGTGGTCATGAGCAATTATGAGTCAATGGGGAGCAGCATGATGTGTGTGTGTGTGTGTGTGTGTGTATGAGCGTGTGGTCATGAGCAATGAGTCAATGGGGAGCAGCACGATGTGTTTATGTGTGTGTATGTATGTGCCATTTAGACAAACAGCACCGTCTGTCTCAGTGGTGGCCATGAGCATTAAATATGACCAAGCATGACATCATCAATTCTGCGGCACAATAAACCTATGGAAGTCTAAATATAGGCAAGCTGGAGATGCTGTCAGAGAAACACTTAGAATAAGCTTCCCTTGTCTAACACAGAAACAATTCCAGTCGGTGAGGGTAAGAGAATTAGATGCATGTACATTTACAGCCAACTCATAAACACATTAAAGCCATGTATTGTTTTCTCTGTTGTGAGAAGTGGGTGTTGGTGTGAGTCAGCTGGTATAGTCTGTGGTGGTGGTTGTTAGTGATTTGAACGTGAGCATGTAGACATCTGTACCTTCAGGTTTGTCACCACCATTCTTGTCTGTCTGCCATAAGTTCAGCGGTCCACCCATCCACCACCAAGAGAGCCCTACACATAGGACCAGAACACCACGAGCCCTACACATAGGACCAGAACACCAACGAGAGCCCTACACACAGGACCAGAACACCACAGAGAGAAAGGAGCGAAGACACATACCCATTCTACTGACGGTCTTCCCCGCTCACTCTCCCAGACACATCCTCTATGGAGAGGCCGGCAGGGAGGGAGAGAGGCAGAGGTAAAGGGAACCTTCGTCATTCGAAGGGGCGTGGTCTTGTATCAAACAGTGGCGCTCTGCATCTCAAACGTATTTTCTTTAAATGGGCAAAATAATTTTATACATACTTGCATACCTACAGTACTTGTCATTAGAAATGAAGGGGGGGAAACTCTAATCCGTCTTGGTAGGACATTTCAATAAGGGAATTGTGTACTGCCCTTAACATTGGTAGCTTTGAGGAGCGAAGTCATCTGATCTTCCACAGCTGTTGAGATCTGGGACAAACTAGGAATGTTACACAACTGCTACCTCTAAAGGGAGTTTGTTAATTTGTGTATCAGCAAGTCCCCTGACCTCTCCCCACATCTGTGTCTCTCCCCATTTCCTGGACCTCTTCAAAACACAGAACTATGCCCCAAGTGGGAGTATTATTACAGCCTTTGTACGTGTGATTTCTTAAAACTCTCTCTTTCCAGTTTGTAAGGTAATCCAGTCAGATGCAGCTTCCACAAATCAGTGAAAAGGTCAATTGGTTTATTAGATGTAAAGGCTCCGGTAACATGTCTTTAGGGGTTCATATGCCAAGTACCATAACGGGTTGAGGGTACAGTATCTAACAATAGAGACGGAGACAAGGTTACCAGGAATGACAGTTACAGATTGGGGAGAGGATGTGATATTAGTTCCTCTTAGGGTGAGACCAGTGCCCCATTGTTCTTACTGTATCTCACGGACCACCCCGATTACTAAAGACAACGGTCTCTCATTACTTCCCCTATAACATTGGCCTTGTCCCTGGGCATCTCACCACTCATATCAATGTCCTGCTAGCTATAGGCCCAGTATGCATTCAAAAGGGCATTCTATTCCCTTTAAAAGTGCACTACCTTAGACCAGGGCCCATAATACACTAAATAGGGACTATGATGTCATTTACCAGACTGCCCAGTGTTCTGGCTGAACACGACACTGAGGCATGAGCCCTGGGATGTACAGTTGGGCCACTCTTCCAATCATCACCTTGAGCTAAGAACCAACTGCCCCACCTCCCCCCAGAGGGGCTCCAGGAAGTATATTTCTGTAGCAGTACACATCAAACACAGGCATGACTTCCTGTATGACATTCCTGTCCCAAGTTCCTGCGCCATAGCCAACCCCATTCCCTCAATACTTTACAATGTTGTAAACACTGTATGGCTCACTCATTCATATGACTATATTATAGAGGAAGATGTCAGCTTGAAGACGGAGGACAATGAAAGCTATATTTGAGCTTATGGTTTTATAAACTCAAATTGCACGTGCACCAAAAACATTACAAATATTTTCCATATCAAATTTACAGAAGAGCATGACACAAACTGCATGGACTCAAAACAAATTCAGACAGTGTATGCCATTAGACCCATTTGTATTATTTACTGGTAGTACCTTCATCAATCATGTGCATATAAAGAAAGTTGACAGGTATTTTATAGGGATAACATCCACATACAGAAAGAGAATGACCGATTGACAGTAAATACATGAAGGAAAAACAAAAAACTAGGTTGACTACAGTCAGCATATACATTCACCACCTTTCAGGCTGCTACTAGGATTTATCATGAGATGAAGCACTAACATTATACACCTTATCATTCTATAGTCCATTTGAAGTGCTTGGGTACCATCTTTGTTGACAGGCCCCTGTTGTGTTATGCACAGCAATAGATTCAGTTAAGGAACATGAAGAATTTAACTTGGTAAATATGGACTATTTCACTTGTAGCAGATAGCTCAGTTTTTCAAGTACAGTACTATAACTCAACTTGACTGCAATTCTAGTTGAATCACTAAATTCACAAGTTTCTAGATTAGGTAGGTTGTGTCAGGTACAGATTTCTTATTTCCGAGAGACATATTTCTACACTTGAGGGTATTACAGCAATGCTGTAGTAGTGAAATCATATTGTCCAGCAGCCATGTCTGGCATTTCTCTGTTAGTCTAATGACAATTATAACTACACTATTGTACTAATCATTTGTTTAGTGTTAGTGCTCTTCTGCACTAGGTTTGATACATATTTAATAGTGTTTGTAGATTATATGGATTCATTTAAATCATCTACTTCAAGCTCAGGTAAATAGTATACATATCAAGCAACAAGATGGAGCTCTATTTTAAATGGCTATTGAAAGGTGACAAATCAAAGGAAAGGCAAAATATCCCCAAGTCTAAAATAATCTCCCAATGGTAATCATAAGAATTCATAAAGATATGATTATAACAGTGTGTTACAGACTGCTGTCCCTCATGTTCCCACAGCTGGCCTGGTTGTTGGGCTATGCTTTAGCATGGTTCAGGGGTGCAGCGAGTCCAGGTATGCAGGTCCAGGAGAACCTGATTCAGGTTCTCCATCCAGTCCCCTCGATCCTCCCCAGTATCTGCTGAGAACCAGCACCTGAAGAACAGAGAGAACATGTTATGATAAATATCACAAGATCAATTCAAATACACCACTGTCTATCAGATACAGACAGGCTCACTTTAGCAGTGTCAGTCCTCCACAAAACATTAATATTGAAAAGATTCATGACCACTTGCTGTCAAGCTAATTTGCTTGTGTCGTAAGGGAGTAAGAAAATATGTAATATTATTTACTTGGCCAGAGCGCCCTGGTCATCCTGTTGTGCAGTCTGGACGCTGCTGACCAGTTCAAAAGTATAGGGGCGAGCACAGGAGTCTCTCATCACTGGCTTCACACTCTGACTAGAGGAACTAGACAGGGAGATGCTGCCTTCTGCTGCCTGCAAGTACAACATAGAGAACAGTAGAGGAGAGGGAATGCTTAAATCAAGTTAGTGTGACTTTGTATATTCAGTTAAGAGAAAATATTAATGTTCCCAAGATGCAATGCATTTTGCAGCAGGAAAGGTACATAGACAACTTACAAATATTAGAAAAGATATCAGAAATATTATCAAGTGTGCATATGCACACTTGATGCATGTATGCAATAAACACAATGGAATTGTTAACCGTAGTTTCTTTTTTTCAAAATCGTTCTGATAACCTGAGAGCTTGGAACCAAGAGCTCCAGCCCAGTCATCCCCGTCATAGCTTAATGCCCACCTTGCTGCCTCTGTCATTGGGGTGGTTCCAATAGGACATGTGGTTTCCCTCCAGGACAAAGAAGCGCCGATGCCAAGCTCCAAATCCATTCACCACCTCAAACATGGTCTGGATGGAAGGAGGGAGAAGGAGGGGGTGGTTGGGTGGAGGATGAATCACACATTTTTTATTTTTTTTAATCTGTTATTTTACCAGGTAAATTGACTGAGAGCACATTCTCATTTGCAGCAACGACCTGGGGAATAGTTACAGGGGAGGGGGATGAATGAGCCAATTGTAAACTGGGGATTATTAGGTGACCGTGATGGTTTGAGGGCCAGATTGGGAATTTAGCCAGGACACCAGGGTTAACACCCCTACTCTTACGATGAGTGCCATGGGATCTTTAATGACCTCAGAGATTCAGGACACCAGTTTAACGTCCCACCCGAAAGACGGCACCCTACACAGGGCAGTGTCCCCAATCACTGCCCTGGGGCATTGGGATATTTTTAGACCAGAGGAAAGAGTGCCTCCTACTGGCCCTCCAACACCACTTCCAGCAGCATCTGGTCTCCCATCCAGGGACTGACCAGGACCAACCCTGCTTAGCTTCAGAAGCAAGCCAGCAGTGGTATGCAGGGTGGTATGTTGCTGGCGACAATAAAGAAAGTATGGAGGACAGGAACAGGATAATATGCACTTGAGATATCGAAGCGAATTGAGTCAAAAAAATAAACTCACAAGGAAGCCCTGGTGCTGGACATTAGAGTGGCTCTCGCTGTCCAGTTGCAGGTATATGTTTCCCTCTAGTGGAGACAGGAAGGGCACCTGCACAAAGGTGGAATTACATGGATACCAGGGTTAAGCTGCTTGTAGTTCATCTAGCTAGGGATGTGCAATAAAACGTGCAATAAAGAAAAATGGAAGAAAAGTCATATGAACATTGATTGAAATGTGCTTAGAAATCTACCTATGGAGCACTCCATCACTGATATTATAGCCAGTGTAGCGAAGACTAATTATTGATACCAGTTTTGCTGGCCGCATGAAAGGAGTCAAATGGGAAAAATGGGGTAAAGGTGAGGGTGCAACGTGGGGAAAAGTGAAAGAGTGAAACCTTTTCCTGAAACTCATCTCCCAGGAGTCTCCTGATTTTGCCTTCAAACTTCATCTGTGCACAAGTGGAGAGACAGAAAAGGGAGGGATAGAGGTAACATCCCAAGTGACTCGGGCTGGCACAGTTATCGTATAATTATGTAACAGACAGTAGGAGTGAATTTTTTGGGGGTCATAAACATCTTCATACATTCATTTTAGAAGATTGGGGGGCGATTCAATTTAATTTTCAAGTAGATATAGTTTACCCAATAATCATTTTAAATTTTTTATGATTTTTTAGTGGGTAAAGTTTGACAGGGGTGGTACCAAATCTGTTTTATATTAGGTATGTTATAGATAATTCTCAAAGACGGATTACAAGCTAAAAAAAACCCCCAAACAAACCAAAAAAAAGTCAACCTTTTTTTTAATTTTTTTATACAATAAATACCAATTTGCATGGCAATTAATTGTTACCCCAAATTCCATAATCACAGCCCTACAAGTGACCCAGCCCAGACTGGAAAACTTGATTAACACCACGAAGAAAAAATAAAAACAAGTCATGTGAGGAAATGACAATCATCCGATCTGATATCGCAACTGAAATAATCACAATAGGTGGAAAATTTGAAAATGTAACAGGATATACAGTAGATTCAGCCAAAAAGATTAAGATAGTGTGACACATCCTCAAGAGACAGTGAGATACAATCTAGCAAGCAGGTGATTCAAAACATTTTTTTTTTTTTTAAAGAGTCACGATAAAACCAAGGAATTGACTGACAAAACATGAATCCCTACATCTTCCCATACTGTAGGAGTGCAGGCAGGTACACTAAACATATATCATCCAGGCTGGAGCACTGCAGCAGGTGTGACTGAGACAGGGCCCAGGTGAGATGAGCCTACCTTGTCCAGGGGGAACTTGCTCTGGCCCAGGGAGGCCAAGGAGATCTTGTGAGAACCAACCAGAGAGAAGTTGCTGGTGCGCTGGGTGTTTAGGAGCGGCATGGTAGAAGCTGTGGGGTGTTGATTCAATTCAATTCAATTCAATCAAACTGTCATCACTCAGGACAAATGTCATCTTCAGATCATATGCAACTAGGACAACAATACTTACATGTTACATTTTGGTTGGATCTCTGTTGAAAAGCAACAAGATAACATTTTCAGATTAGAAACATGTAACCGGAAAGGGGGTATAAATATATGCCCCTCACCATTTCAAGTAATACACAGATACAGTGCCTTACGAAAGTATTCAACCCCCTTGAACTTTGCAACCTTTTGCCACATTTCAGGCTTCAAACATAAAGATATAAAACTGTATTTTTTTGTGAAGAATCAACCAGAACAATCATGAAGTGGAATGACATTTATTGGATATTTCAAACTTTAACAAATCAAAAACTGAAAAATTGGGCGTGCAAAATTATTCAGCCCCTTTAATTTCAGTGCAGCAAACTCTCCAGAAGTTCAGTGAGGATCTCTGAATGATCCAATGTTGACCTAAATGACTAATGATGATAAATACAATCCACCTGTGTGTAATCAAGTCTCCGTATAAATGCACCTGCACTGTGATAGTCTCAGAGGTCCGTTAAAAGCGCAGAGAGCATCATGAAGAACAAGGAACACACCAGGCAGGTCCGAGATACTGTTGGGAAGAAGTTTAAAGCCGGATTTGGATACAAAAAGATTTCCCAAGCTTTAAACATCCCAAGGAGCACTGTGCAAGCGATAATATTGAAATGGAAGGAGTATCAGACCACTGCAAATCTACCAAGACCTGGCCGTCCCTCTAAACTTTCAGCTCATACGAGGAGAAGACTGATCAGAGATGCAGCCAAGAGGCCCATGATCACTCTGGATGAACTGCAGAGATCTACAGCTGAGGTGGGAGACTCTGTCCATAGGACAACAATCAGTCGGGTAGTTTTCCCGCACAAATCTGACTGTGGCAAGAAGAAAGCCATTGCTTAAAGATATCCAATAAAAAATCTGTGGCAAGAAGAAAGCCATTGCGATATCCATAAAGTTTGCCACAAGCCACCTGGGAGACACAACAAACATATGGAAGAAGGTGCTCTGGTCAGATGAAACCAAAATTGAACTTTTTGGCAACAATGCAAAACAATGCAACACAGCTCATCACCCTGAACACACCATCCCCACTGTCAACCATGGTGGTGGCAGCATCGTGGTTTGGGCCTGCTTTTCTTCAGCAGGGACAGGGAAGATGGTTAAAATTGATGGGAAGATGGATGGAGCCAAATACAGGACCATTCTGGAAGAAAACCTGGAGTCTGCAAAAGACCTGAGACTGGGACGGAGATTTGTCTTCCAACAAGACAATGATACAAAACATAAAGCTAAATCTACAATGGAATGGTTCAAAAATAAACATATCCAGGTGTTAGAATGGCCAAGTCAAAGTCCAGACCTGAATCCAATCGAGAATCTGTGGAAAGAACTGAAAACTGCTGTTCACAAAAGCTCTCCATCCAACCTCACTGAGCTCGAGCTGTTTTGCAAGGAGGAATGGGGAAAAATTTCAGTCTCTCGATGTGCAAAACTGATAGACATACCCCAAGCAACTTACAGCTGAAATCGCAGCAAAAGGTGGCGCTACAAAGTATTAACTTAAGGGGGCTGAATAATTTTGCACGCCCAATTTTTAAGTTTTTGTTTGATTTGTTAAAAAAGTTTGAAATATCCAATAAATGTCGTTCCACTTCATGATTGTGTCCCACTTGTTGATCCTTCAAAAAAAATAGTTTTATATCTTTGTTTGAAGCCTGAAATGTGGCAAAAGGTCGCAAAGTTCAAGGGGGCCGAATACTTTCGCAAGGCACTGTAAGAAAGCAGAATTTACCTTGATGGTGCTTAGAAGCTTCTTTGGAGTGACCTAAAAAATAAATATGATCAGAACTGAGCTTTTGACATGTACAGTGGGGCAAAAAAGTATTTAGTCAGCCACCAATTGTGCAAGTTCTCCCACTTAAAAAGATGAGGCCTGTTATTTTCATCATAGGTACACTTCAACTATGGCAGACAAAATGAGGGAGAAAAAAAATCCAGAAAGTCACATTGTAGGATTTTTAATGAATTTGCAAATTATGGTGGAAAATAAGTATTTGGTCACCTACAAACAAGCAAGATTTCTGGCTCTCACAGACCTGTAACTTCTTTAAGAGGCTCCTCTGTCCTCCACTCGTTACCTGTATTAATGGTACCTGTTTGAACTTGTTATCAGTATTAAAGACTTGTCCACAACCTCAAACAGTCACACTCCAAACTCTACTATGGCCAAGACCAAAGAGCTGTCAAAGGACACCAGAAACCAAATTGTAGACCTGCACCAGGCTGGGAAGACTGCATCTGCAATAGGTAAGCAGCTTGATTTGAAGAAATCAACTGTGGGAGCAATTATTAGGAAATGGAAGACATACAAGACCACTGATAATCTCCCTCGATCTGGGGCTCCATGCAAGATCTCACCCCGTGGGGTCAAAATGATCACAAGAACGGTGAGCAAAAATCCCAGAACCACACAGGGGGACCTAGTGAATGACCTGCAGAGAGCTGGGACCAAAGTAACAAAGCCTACCATCAGTAACACACTACGCCGCCAGGGACTCAAATCATGCAGTGCCAGACGTGTCCCCCTGCTTAAGCCAGTACATGTCTAGGCCCGTCTGAAGTTTGCTAGAGAACATTTGGATGATCCAGAAGAAGATTGGGAGAATGTCATATGGTCAGATGAAACCAAAATATTACTTTTTGGTAAAAACTCAACTCGTCGTGTTTGGAGGACCAAGAATGCCGAGTTGCATCCAAAGAACACCATACCTACTGTGAAGCATGTGAGTGGAAACGTCATGCTTTGGGGCTGTTTTTCTGCAAATGGACCAGGACGACTGATCCGTGTAAAGGAAAGAATGGGGCCATGTATTGTGAGATTTTGAGTGAAAACCTCCTTCCACCAGCAAGGGCATTGAAGATGAAACGTGGCTGGGTCTTTCAGCATGACAATGATCCCAAACACACTGCCCGGACAACGAGGGAGTTGCTTCGTAAGAAGCATTTCAAGGTCCTGGAGTGGCCTAGCCAGTCTCCAGATCTCAACCCCATAGAAAATCTTTGGAGGGAATTGAAAGTCTGTGTTGCCCAGCAACAGCCCCAAAACATCACTGCTCTAGAGGAGATCTGCATGGAGGAATGGGCCAAAATACCAGCAACAGTGTGTGAAAACCTTGTGAAGACTTACAGAAAACATTTGACCTCTGTCATTGCCAACAAAGGGTATATAACAAAGTATTGACCAAATACTTATTTTCTACCATAATTTGCAAATAAATTCATTAAAAAATCCTAAGTGATTTTCTGGATTTTTCCCTCATTTTGTCTGTCATAGTTGAAGTGTACCTATGATGAAAATTACAGGCCTCTCATCTTTTTAAGTGGGAGAACTTACACAATTGGTCGCTGACTAAATACTTTTTTGCCCCACTGCATCTCTCTCATTGTCAGCCATACAACATTGGATAGCATTCGTAAATCAGAAGATGTCGCACTCACCCTTGACTTGGTGGAGCTGCGGAGATCCACATTGCAGGTGTTCCCCGAGGTGTGGGACTGAGTAATAGAAGACAGTTTGTATATTTTTACATACAACCTGTTAACAACCTGTTAACACACATTCTTATCACTGACCATCTACGATATTTACTAATACACAGGTTTTAGGTGAGAAATAAAGTAATATGTTCCATCTCACCAGGCTGTAGACCTCCACATCAATCTCAAAGTTGGAGCGAATGTCCTGCCTGAAGGGACATAATACAGTCAGTCACAGAAAGAGTTGGACAGACTAGGGGTGAGAGCCATTTTAGCAGTAGTACAGCAGATATTACACAAGCATCTCCTTTAAAAGGCAAAGACAGACCAGTAGGATTGCCTGCCGAGAGAACTTAGCTACTCTAAACAGAGTGCTGGCCGTAATTTACAAAACCGATTCAACATGAACCGTACAACACACGCGTCGACAAGTGAACAGACCCCTACTGTACAGATTGACAATCGGTCTGGTGAGTTCTCCTTTACTCTTCACTTCCTCCATATGGAACCAGTAGCTGGACTCACAGGGTGATAGAGGTGGGGAAGGAGATGGTGTCGCCATTCTGGGCGTCCACTGCCGTAGCCAATGGGGTCGCAACGATGTTGCAGGGTCCATAACGAATCAGGACAAAGAAATAATGAGTGGGCCGACCTTTGAGGAGAGAAATAGTCAGGAGGGTTGTTCATTAATCACCTGGTATGGTTTCCAATGTGTCTTGAGCTGAAAATGAATTAATTGTACTTTACTACTTGAACATTTAACCCAAATGAGCAGGCAAACAACTCACCTTGGCAGCAAGCAGCAGCAGAGTAAATGGTTCAAAATAAATGATGCAACAAACGTCATACTACAAAGGTGATAACACACGTCGCCTAACCGACTGTAGGTACCTGTTTGTGTGCGGGCAGAGCAGACAAACTCCACCTTGAGAGGGAGCTGGACACTGCTGATGCTGACGGTGCCCCTGCAGGGCTGCTGGGACATGCCGGAGTCCCCCTCACCATCACCCCCCTCTAGATCCTCAGAGACTGAGCCCCCCTCTCCTTCAGCCTGGCCACCTCAGCCAGCAGGGCTGCCCGCTTCTCACCTGACACACAGAAGAGACAAAGGGGGACACAGTCAGATGATCAAGCAATGGAATAAATCAAGAGGTCCATCATACCTTCCAGCATAGACGTATACAGGAGAAAAAAAGCAATAGCAGTGAGATGGATGAGGTTGACGATTATACACTAATTCAGCAGACAAATTAGGGGAGAGGAGAGAAAACGTCACAAAGCTAGGGGTGGGATATGAGTGGATGGAGACTCACAGGAGACGAGCAGCAGTTTATTAGCCTCTGCCTCCTCCAGGGAGCCCCTGCCGTGGTCCTCGTCAGTGCAGCAGCTCAGGGCCTGCAACGTCTGTTTGATGACCATCTGCAGCTTGGCAGCATCCTCATTCAGAACCTGACCAATCACAGGAGGATAGGAGATTCACTCCAACCAGCCATACTCATTTAAATACTATTTCTTTCCATTGGACACATTTACATGCGTGTGGTGTACCGCAGGGCAGCTCTAGGCCCTCTGCTCTTGTCTATTTTTACCAATGACCTGCCACTGGCATTAAACAAAGCATGCGTGCATGTATGCTGATGATTCAACCATCACGAGCCAGCAACCAAAGCTAATGAAGTCATTGAAACCCTTAACGAGTTGCAGTCTGTTTTGGAATGGGTGGCCAGTAATAAACTGGTCATGAACATTAAAACTAAGAGCATTGTATTTGGTACAAATCATCCCTTAAGTACTAGACCTTATCTGAATCTGGTAATGAATGGTGTGGCTGTTGAACAAGTTGAGGAGACTAAATTACTTGGCTTTACCTGGAATTGTCATGGTTAAAACATAGAGTCAATGGTTGCAAAGATGGGAAGAGGTCTAGCCGTAATAAAGAGATGATCTGCTTTGACACCACACTCCAAAAAGGAAGTTCTGCAGCCACTAGTTGTCGAATCTTGATTATTATCCAGTCGTGTGGTTCAGTGCTCCAAGGACAGACCTAGTTAAGCTGCAGCTGGCCCAGATGAGAGCGGCAGGTTTTGCTCTTAATTGTAATCAGAGGGCTAATATTAATACTATGCATGCCAGTCTCTCTTGGCTAAGAGTTGAGGAGAGACTGACTGCATCACTTCTTTTTATAAGAAACATAAAAAGGTGTTGAAAAATCCCAAATCGTTTGCATAGTCAACCTGCACACAGCTCCGACACACACTTATCCCACCAGATATGCCACCAGGGGTCTTTTAATATTCCCCAAATCCAGAACAAATTCAAGAAAACATACAGTATTATATTGAGTTCTTACTGCATGGAACTTCCTTCCATCTCAAATTGCTCAAATAAACCGCAAACCTGGCTTAAAAAAAACAGAGCAATACCCCATGGCACAACACCTCTCCCCTATTTGACCTAGATAGTTTGAGTTTAAGCATTGATATGTAGGCTACATGTGCCTTTTAAAAAATGTATGTAGTTCTGTCCTTGTCTAATGATGTTTTGTGTTTTACATAATACTAATTATGTATTATGTTTTGTGTGGAACCTAGGAAGAGTAGCTGCAGCTTTTGCAACAGCTAAATGGGGATAATAAAATAATAATAAAATAACTAAAATACCAAATCCATGCACACCAATATCCGGTTATTATTTGGGACACTCATGTATTGTTTTTGAGTTCATGCATATAAACATCATATCCAGTTCGCAATAACCCGAAAACGCTTGTATCCCGGTTATGAGAAACCCAGATTAGATGCCTGGGACATGCTGATGTAAGACGGGATACTGTGGCATGTAAACATCTTATCCCCTTTACTGTGGTCTGTGCAGGCTCAGTTTCACATATCATGGGTGTTGTGTGATGTCATCGGATTGTCAAATTTAAGGGAATATGTTTTACTTGTGTTTAATAAATTATTAGGATATTACACTCTGAAACTATAACTTCAAAACCATATGATTGTATGAAATTGATTGGAATCAAAACTGATTAGAATCGTTAGATTTTAATGCATGTATGAAAGTGATTTGAATCGTTAGATTATTATAATCCTGTGTGTGGTTATAGTCAGTAGAATACTATTATACCCTATAGTGTAGTTCTTAGTCAGAATTAATGATTTGGGGAATTCATGTTTTGGGGATAACAGACTGTCTGAGGCAGATTCTGTGCCGACCTTGACTGGGACACTGAGAACTTCCCAGGTCTCTCGCTATCTTGGGGGAAGGAGGAGAGAAGCTATTCTCACGGACCCAAATCTCTGTCGGCTGGGTAGATACCTGATGTTTTGTATGGAAGTATGTGTGTCGCTATAAAATTAAGGTCTTTGTACTGTGCAAGTCAGAACGTTCCCATGAATTTGACATTTGACTGTTTTCATTTCTATCAGTATCTTACAAATCTTGATATAGCAGACAGTAATTACAATTGAATTGGTTAATGAACACGAGAACATAATTCTCCTATCACAAACAAACCACTTCAAAAAGTAGACTACCTAGCCATATTATACATTCCCGACATTTGGTTGTCAACTACAGTTTGAGACATGCAGCTTCTCTTCTGTTATAAATTGTTGCCCCAAAAGACTAAATAAAAGTAAAGCTCACCAGAATAATGTCTTACATCAATAGATTGAATGCATTAGTAATCTACAGCAGTTAATATCTGTAAAGTTGTCGGTTTTACAGTTTCATTTGGGGACTGGGGAAAAAACGGAATAACTCCGAAAGTGAAAAGATCGGTCCTGTGCAAAATGTCATCAGTTTGACCGGTTTTAAGGAAATGAAAACCTGAGAAAATGACGAAACACATTCCTGATAAAACTTCAGTTAGTCTTGAGTGCATATCTTATGTGGTTGAAATACTGTCTGCTTGCATAACAGTGTCAAAGATAACACATTACACGTGTACTGGCATTTCCACAAGAGATGCTATAAGAAATCATTTCTCCACTCCTGTTCCCAAGACACAACTAACATTTGTTGTCTAATTTCACTGTAAGGAGTTAATACTACGCTACGTGAAGTTATAGGCCTAGTGTCCATATTTCAGTTAACCCACATGAACTTAAATAAGGAATATTATTTTGTATTCAAGGATACAGGGATACTCATGAGTGGGATATCACTCATCTACAAAATTGCTTCCAACACTCTACTCAGCAAACTGGATGCAGTTTATCACAGTGCCATCCATTTTGTCACTAAAGCACCTTATACCACCCACCACTGCGACTTGTACGCTCTAGTCGGCTGGCCCGCTACATATTCGTCACCAGACCCACTGGCTCCAGGTCATCTACAAGTCCATGCTAAGTAAAGCTCCGCCTTATCTCAGTTCACTGGTCACGATGGCAACACCCATCCGTAACACGCGCTCCAGCAGGTGTATCTCACTGATCATCCCTAAAGCCAACACCTCATTTGGCAGCCTTTTGTTCCAGTTCTCTGCTGCCTGTGACTGGAACGAATTGCAAAAATCGCTGAAGTTGGAGACTTATCTCCCTCACCAACTTCAAACATCTGCTATCTGAGCAGCTAACCGATCGCTGCAGCTGTACATAGTCTATCGGCAAATAGCCCTCCCATTTTTACCTACCTCATCCCCATACTGTTTTTATTTATTTACTTTTCTGCTCTTTTGCACACCAATATCTCTACCTGTACATGACCATCTGATAATTTTGTCACTCCAGTGTTAATCTGCAAAATTGTAATTATTCGCCTACCTCCTCATGCCTTTTGCACACAATGTATATAGACTCCCCCCTTTTTTTCCCCTACTGTGTTATTGACTTGTTAATTGTTTACTCCATGTGTAACTGTGTTGTCTGCTCACACTGCTATGCTTTATCTTGGCCAGGTCGCAGTTGCAAATGAGAACTTGTTTACAACTAGCCTACCTGGTTAAATAAAGGTGAAATAAAAAGAAAAAAAATAAAAAATGCATGGAAACAGCTTCTGCCGAAAAAGACCTTAAACAGGATATGAGCTACTATCCGGAATACTGCACGCATGTAAACGTGGTCAGTGCCAAAGCTAATGTTATACTGGTGGTACATTTGTCAATGCCCACATAAAGCACATGCAAAGTTTGGATGATATGCTACACAGGTAGTCACTCTCCATGACACGGAAGACATACAGAATAGACTCAATCGTTCCAACAGTCCTACTACAGACCATGATCCTTTCCTTGGTGTTGACACAGTGCTGGGGGTGAGACTTCTCAGCGGCATGCCTCTGCACCCTTGGGGTTACACTCTGAATGGCTGGCTTGGTGCTCTGTCTCTGGGTGCGGTAGGCATCGATGCTGTCAATCACAAAACACATTGGAGTCGTCACAGGTATAAATAACAAGCCAATCATATATTTTGAAAGATTATCATAGTCAATGAGTTTAATTTCACTCATGTTAGCTGACCACTGTCAGTTCTGCTTGTCCTGAAGTGTAGAAGACAAGATGACTCACCTGTAGAGAGGGGCACTATCAGCAGGGGGAGTGGTCAGCTCTTCAGGAGTCAGAAGTAGGGATGGAGGGTTGGCTGCAAGTCTCTGTGGGGATATCAAACACGTGGAGGAACATTTAAGTGTAAAACATTCAAACTTTGAAAGCCAAGAACAATGCCAAAAAAAAACTATGGAAAAAACATTTAGTCATTTAAATGAAATTATGGGCAGAAAGATTAATTAAACTCCATCTTTCATACACTCAGATGGGTTATTCATCACAAAACCATTGTTGTTGCATATTATTTTAGTGATTACTTCATTGGCAATGTAGGGAAATTCAGGCGGGAAATTCCAACAATGAACAGTGAGCCATCGTATACATGCATTAAAAAACAAATAATGAAAAAAAGCATTTTAAGTTTGAATTGTGTAAAGTTAGTGTGGGAGAGGTGGAACAATCATTGTTATCGATCAATAATGACAAACCTGGCATTGACAGATGGAAAGCTACTGAGGATGGTAGCTGACTGGCCACTCCTGTCTATCATGTATTTAATCTGAGTCTAGAGGAAGGTGTTTATCCTCAGGCCTGGAGGAAAACCAGTCATTCCACTACCCAAGACAGGTAAAGCGGCCTTGACTGGTTCTAACAGCTGACCTATCAGCTTGCTGCCAGCTCTTCGCAAACTACAAACTGTTGAGAAAAATGGTGTATAACCAAATACAATGCTAATTCTCTGTAAACAAATTGACAGACTTTCAGCATGCTTATAGGGAAGGGCACTCAACATGTGCTGCAATGACACAAATGAGTGATGATTGGTTGAAAGAAATTGATTAATTTGTTTGAGCTATACTGTTCGATTTCAGTGCAGCCTTTGATATTATTGACCATAACTTATGTTTTATGGATTTCCAACCTCTGCCATATTGTGGATTCAGAGCTACCTAATAGAACTGAGGGGTTTCTTTAATGGAAGCCTCTCGAATGTCAAACATGTCAAATGTGGTGTACCGCAGGAAAGCTCCAGGTACTCCTTTCTAAGTTTACCAATGACCTGCCTCTGGCATCAAACAAAGCCTGTGTCCATGTATGCTGATGATTCAACCATATACATGTCGGTTGAATTTATCACAGGTAGACTCCAAACAAGTTGCAGAAACATCAAGGATCAGCAATGGGCACAGGATGCACCTGAGCTCAAATGAGTCTCATAGCAAAGGGTCTGAATACTTATGTAATGAAGGAATTGTTTTTTTATTTGTAATAAATTTGCAAACATTTTTAAAAACCCGTTTTCACTTTGTCATTATGGGGTATTGTGTGTAGACTGATGAGGACAATTGTTTATTTAATCAATTTTAGAGTAAGACTAACGTAACAGAATGTGGAAAAAGGGGTCTAAATACTTTCTAAACGCACTGTATAGATTAAATGGTTATGAAGAGGGGAGAGGTCTGTCCATAATAAAGAGATGCACTGCTTTTGACACCACACTTGCAGGCTCTAGTTGTTGGGCTAATATACATTTAACTCCTGCCAGTTTCTCTTGACTAAGAGTTGAGACTGGGTGCATCATTTCTTATAAGAAACATTGTGTTGAAAACTCCAAATTGTTTGCGAAGTTAACTTACACACAAACAACCCACCAGACATGCCACCAAAGGTCTTTTCAGTCCCCAAATTCAAGAAAGCGTACAGTATTGTTAGCGTAGAGCCATTATTGCGTCGAACTTCCATCTCATATTGCTCAAATGAAAAGCAAACTTGGTTTTAAAAAACGGATGAAGCAACACCTCACGACAACGCCTCTCCCCTATTGACTTAGATATTGTGTGCATGTGATGTGTAGGCTGTATGTGCCGTTTGTAAATATGCAGTGCTGTTCTTGTCCATTAATGTTCTGTATGATGTCATGTTTCATGTGTGGACCCTAGCAAGAGTAGCTGCTGCTGCTTTCGCAAGAGCTAATGGGATCCTAATAAAATACCAATCACTTTCAGAATCACATTGAACTAGGTGACCATGGTACCAGTCTGTCTGCAGAGCCTTACCATAGGAGTGACCACAGCTTCCACAGACTTGCTGAGAGGGGAGAGGATAAAGCTGGGTGGGAAGGACAGCAGCTCATCTGCACTAGAGTCCAGTTCCTTGGTTTCTTCCAGGTCTTCACCCTCCTCAGCTTTGTCCAACTCTGTGTCTGTTTCCTCTATTCCACACATCGCTGTGGCTATGCCACTATTGTGATCCTCAGTGTCCTCTTCCATCCTTCCCTGGGCAGCAGCCTCCAGCACCTCATCAAACATTAGGTCAATCATCTCAGCGGTGTTGGTTTCATCGCGAGAGCTCAGCTCAGTCTCTGTGGATAAATCCCCATATGCAGCAAGTTACATAATAATATCCAGACATTAAAAAAAGTCACCCTAGTGCGTCTACAACAGGGTTCCCCAATTGACAGTGGTTTTATTTGGCAGTTTTCTGAGCCCCAAAAACATAAAATTGTTTCATTTTCATTGTTGGACATACGCCTAAAAATACCAGGAAATCAGCTACAAGTTATTTTAATTTTGGAAAGTATTCCCACATACGAGAGATAATGATTGGATTTATATATCACTTTTCTACCAACTGAGGTACTCAAAACGCGTTACATAGTAGAGGGAAACTCGCCTCATCCACCATCAAGGTGAAGCACTCACCTCAGTGATGCACGGCAACCATTTTGTGCCAGAACTCTCACCACATCAACTATCAGTTGACGAGGTGAGGAATGATATATGCCAATTAGGAATGAGGTGGAAGATTAGGTGACCATGATGGAATGTGGCCAGGTTGGGAATTTAGCCATGACACTGGGTTGAACACCCCTGCAATAAACGCCACGGGATTGAGACCATAGAGAGTCAGGACACCCGTTTTACTGTCCCAAAGACGGTACCCTATGCAGGACAATGTTCAGAAATGTAATCAAGGTTTGTAATATTTGACTAAACATAATCATTTCAGTGCATTCAGAAAGTATTCAGACCCCTTACCTTTTCCACATTTTGTTACGTGACAGCCTTATTTAAAATTGATGATTTAACACAAGACCCCATTATGACAAAGCAAAAACAGGGCTAGAAATTTTTGCAAATGTATTATAAAAATAAAAACAAATACATTATTTACATAAGTATTCGGACCCTTTACTATGAGAGTCGAAATTGAGCTCCGGTGCATCCTGTCTCCATTCATCAACCTTGAGATGTTTCTTCAACTTGATTGGAATCCACCTGTGGTAAATTCAATTGATTGAAAGTCCCACATTTGACAGTGCATGTCAGAGCAAAAAACAAGCTGAGGTTGAAGGAATTGTCCGTAGACCTCGGAGACAGGAGTGTCGAGGCACAGATCTGGGGAAGGGTACCAAAACAAACTAAGAAATCGGAGAAGGGGCTCAGGGAGGAGATGCGAGAACCTTCCAGAAGGACAACCATCTCTGCAGCACTCCGCCAATCAGGCCTTTATAGTAGAGTAGTCAGACAGAAGGCAACTAAAGGACTCTCCAACCATGAGAAACAAGATTCTCTGTTCTGATGAAACCAAGATTGAACTCTGGCCTCAATGCAAAGCGTCACGGCTGGAGGAAACTTGGCACCATCCCAACGGCGAAGTATGGTGGTGGCAGCATCGTGCTTTCGGGATGTTTTTCCAGTGGCAGGGACTGGGAGACCAGTAAGGATTGAGGGAAAGATGAACGGAGCAAAGTACAGAGAGATCCTTGATGAAGAGCGCTCAGGACCTCAGACTGGGGTTACCTTCCAACAGAACAACGACCCTAAGTACACAGCAAAGACAATGCAGGAGTGGCTTCGGGACAAGTGTCTAAATGTCTTTGAGTGGCCCAGCCAGAGCCCAGATTTGAACATCTCTGGAAAGACCTGAAAATAGCTGTGCAGTGACACTCCCCATTCAACCTGAAAGAGCTTGAGAGGATCTGTAGAGAAGAGTGGGAGAAACTCCAAATACAGGTGTGCCAAGCTTGTAGCGTCATACCCAAGACTTGAAGCTGTAAATCGCTGCAAAATATGCTTCAACAAAGGACTGAGTAAAGGGTCTGAAAACTTGTCTAAATATGCAACTATTTTTAAAAAATATATAAATTAGGAAAAATTCATAAATACCTGTTTTTGCTTTGCCATTATGGGGAAGTGTGTAAATGGGGGGGGGGGGACATTAAATCCATTTTAGAATAAGGCTAACAAAATGTGGAATAAGTGAAGGGGCTGAAATACTTTCCGAAAGCACTGTATATCCGTTTAGGCTTCTTGCGGTCAATTCGCAGTCTACAAATATATTACCTCAAATGTACATATAACCTCAATTAGCCCGACTAACCGGACACATTGTACCAACTGTATACAGCCTCGCTACTGTTATTTTCACTGTCATGTTACGTTTTTTTAGTTCTTTAATTATCTATTGTTTACCTAATACCTATTTTTTACTTAAAAATTGCACTGTTGGTTAGAGCTTGTAAGTAAGCATTTCACTGTAAGGTCGACACCCATTGTATTCTGCGCATGTGACAAATAAACTTAGATTTGTTTTATGTTCCGGCCCCACGACCAACCACTCAAATTGGCCCACAGCTGAATATAGTTGACAATCCCTGGTCTACAACATGATGTAACAAGTATTTTAAAATGTCATAATTTGGCTGTTCATAGTGTAGAAGAAAGATGGAGGTGCAAAGTGTTGGCCGTGACCCATTGAATCCCTTGCTTAGACAATGGCAGTGGCAGAAAAATTTGACCAGTATCTTTATGACTTTATGCCCAGGTGTGTGCGCAACTATGTGTAAACCCAACGTGGTTGTGTCTCACCTCCTGCCCAACTTGTGCCAACAACCTAGACATGTCTCACCTGACATACTTTCTCTTTTCGAGCTAGATGAAGAGTCCAGCTCAGACAGAGCTGAGTCATTGATCATTTCTGGCTCCAGGATAAATGTGACTTTCTTTAACCCTCTGGCCTCCGACTGTGGTTCATCAGTCAGTTCCTCGTCTGTAAGCAGCTCAGAGTCTCCTTGTTCTCTGTCTGACACAGCTGATGCGTTTGCGGCCTCTCCCTGCTCTGGACCCAAAGAAGGACCCAACTCCCCCTGATCTTCACCTAGAACGGACTTCTCACCCTGGACGTCAACTAAAATACTTTCTGCTTTCCCTTGTTCTTCAACTCCAGAAGACTCCATCTTCTCACTTAATAGGTCCCCAACCTTCTCTAGTTGGGACTGAACTACCCCCTCTTCCTCACCTACAGCAGACCCCACCTGTTTCTCACCTAAAGGGGAACCCACAATGTCCTCATCTACAAAGGACCCCAACTCAACTACAGAAGACCTCATCTCCTTCTCTTGTAGGGACCCCATCTGCTCAACTACAGAAGAACCCAACTCCTCACCATCTCCTTTTGACTCCATTGCCACAGGATTATCTAAAAATAAATGGGACTCAGCATTAACATAGAACTTCACCACTAAATCCCTTTCCACATGCTTGTCACTAGCAGGAGAGACTGCCTTTTGCTGCTCTTTCACTACAGGACCCTCTGCTGCCTCACGTTGTTCATCTGGGAGAGAAGTTCCCTGACAAATGACCATAGTGCACTCTGCCTGTCGCTCAACCATGTGTCTCCCCTTCACCTCTTCTGGTGGGACATCCATGTGAACTGAGGACTCTGCCATCTCACCTGTTGAATAATCACAATCTGACCTCTCTACACTGATATTTGCACAAAATTCAGATTCTTACATTTTAGTCAGATTTTTCTCAACATATACCATTAACTTATCTACCTTCAAGCTCATAAACTGAAATAATGCATTGACTTCTCCTCTTGCAGTGTCTTACCGTATTTGTATTGAATTGGAGGCTCCACTCCATCGACCTTAGTGAAGACAGATGTCTCGGTAAAGCTGCCGTCCTTCACCCCAAAAGGTTCATCACCAGTCACATTGAGGTCTGCCTGCTGGACACAGACAAATTAGCCCCCTAAAATACAGTGTTCCTCTTATGCACATGTCTATGCATCTACAGGAGAAGGTATTCAATCCCCTTGACTTCCCACTTTTTGTTGTGTTACAGCCTGAATTTAAAATGGATTAAATTGAGATTGTCCCACTAATCTACACACAATATCCCATGTAATAGTAGATACATTTATTTTTTTAAACAAATGAAAATATGAAATATCTTGAGTCAATAAGTAATCAAACCCTTTGTTATGCCAAACCTAAATAAGTTCAGGAGTAAAAATGTGCTTAACATGTCACATAATACGTTTCAAGGACTCACTGTGTGCAATAGTGTTTAACATGATTTTTGAATGACTACCTCAACTCTGCAACCTGCACATACAATATGCAAGGTCCCCCAGTCAAGTAGTGAATTTCAAGCACATATTCAAACAAAGGATCAGGGAGGTTGTCCAAAATCTCACAACGGGTACCGATTAGTAGAAATATGAATACTGAATATCCATTTAAGCATGGTGAAGTCATTAATTAGGCTTTGGATGGTGTATCAATACACCTTGCCGAAATGGAAGGAAACCACTCAGGGATTTCACCATGAGGGCAATAGTCATTTAAAACTGTTAAGAGAAAACTGAGTCTGGATCAACAACATTGTAGTTACTCCACAATACTAGCCTAAAGAGTGAAAAGGAGGAAGCATGTGCATAATAAACATGTTTTAGATTTCAAATAACATGCATCCTGTTTGCAACAAAGAAATTAACTGTTGTCTTGAATACAAAACATTATGTTTGGGGCAAATCCAACATCACCGAGTACCACGTCATATTTTCAAGCATTGTGGTGGCTGCATCATGTTATGGGCACTGCATGCTTGTCATCAGCAAAGAACTAGGGAGTTCCCTTAGGATAAAAAACAGAATAGAGCAAAGCACAGGCCAAATCCTAGAGGAAAACCTGGTTCAGTCTGCTTTCCAATAAACACCGGATGAGGATTTCACCTTTCAGCAGGACAATAACCTAAAACACAAGGCCAAATCTACAGAATAGAATTGCTTACCAAGAATACATTGAATGTTCCTGAGTGGCCTATTTACAGTTGACTTAAATTGTCTTGAATATCTATGGCAAAACTGGAAAATGGCTGTGTAGCAATGATCAACAACCAACTTGACAGAGCTTGAAGAATTTGAAAAAGAATGTGCAAATATTGAACAATCTTAGTGTGCAAAACTCTTAAGAACTTACCCAGAAACACATCTGTGATTGCTGCTATTGCTGTTTCTAACATGTATTGAACACTTATCTAATCAAAATATATTAGCGTTTTATTTTTCATGAAATTTTCATAAAATGTAGAATTTTTCTTCCACAATTAAATCATACTTTAACGAAACAAAATATGGAAAAAGTCAAGGGGTTGAATACTTTCCGAAGGCATTATATATTAAAGATTCTGTACCACTATATGAAGGACCAAGTGAACCCTACACCCGATTACCATTCAAGTGACTTGGAGGATGAAAATGACACCTGTGACATTTCAAGACACCCTGTTCTCCTCAGAACCAGTTACACTCAGTCCATATAAGTAAACTCACATTCCATGGTTGGAACGGTGGCCACTGCAGTCTCCTGCTACGTCTAAACATCATCCAAGGGGAGAATGAGGAGACGGGTGGGGTCGCCCTCTAATGATTTCACAACAAGTATCATTGTTCTATCAGTAAACAAGTACTTGAGCTCAACATTTTAGTAATTTAGCAGACGGTCTTATCCAGAGCAATTAACCCTTTACACACATGGGCATTTGCTACAGTATATTGAAATGTTTAAGAAATATGAAAATGTATAACCACAGTAGTAATTGAAAGGGAACAGTTTGGAGATAATGGGAAAATGATTAGACCAAATGGTGAGTACACAACAGTTCACCTGACATGACTGAAACCAAACATTACACAACATAACAGATTTTATGTGCATTTTACATTTACTGTACTTTGTCGCATTCGCTTACAACAAAATCTGAAAATACTGTGGATAAATTCAGTAACATAAGCCTATTCGTGGAAAATGTGGGGTATCTGCAAAATAAAAAATAAAAATTAAGGGTTCGAATGAGAGGACTAACTGGTGTCTCCAAATGGCCACACACACCTCTCCAACATGTGCAGTTCCTAAGCAATTTTATGTCAAAGAGTTCAACTATAAAAAAAAATGTTTTTTAGTTTTCCTAGCTGTGCTGTTGAGGAACTAGAGCAAGCATACTTGTAGTCATTTAATTTGGAACACAGCCCCACATAACCGCCATCACACAATTACTGTTCTTTACGCAATTAAAAAAGGGTCCATTATAAATCGCAATATGAGTCAGGTGGGCATGACTTTAAAGCTTGTTCCATTGCAAACAATTTATAACATATGATCTTAGAGTTTTAGACAACTAAGAGAAACAGATCAGAATTTGTGCACACAATTTAAAATACTGTTCGAAGATGTAGAGTTACAGGCATTTTCGAAAGACTGGCAGGGACTCTGCTGTCCTAGTGTCAGCGGGAAGCTCGTTCCGCCTTAATGTGCCAAGACAGAGAAGAGCTTTGACTGGGCTGAGCGGAAGCCAAAAAACATAACCCTTAACAATATTCCGTGACCATACACAAGAGAGAGGGTAACAAAACTTACCTCAGTCAGTGAGGAATCAGAGAAGCTTCGCTTTAGGAAGACATTCTCTGTGATTGGCTGGGCCCTTACGAGACGCAGCTCCTCCTCCCTCTCCTGATTGGTCAGACAAATAGAAGCAGTTAGAAACTTCACAGGAATTTTAAGAATTGTGCAACATCAACATTTCAGAATGCATTGCATACCTCAAGACTCCTGGTACATTTTACATGTACATTTTAGTCATTTAGCGGACGCTGCCTTGCTCAAGGGCACAGACAGATTTTTCACCTGTGTGTGGCACAGACCTGGCGTATGCGGGAGGCTTGTTTGGAGCTGGGCGTGTCACTGGCCTCAAGTTTCAGTTGTAAGTTGGTAACAGCGTTGGAGAGGGTACGGGGCCACCGGTTGGTTGGCAGGGGGCTGGCCTGAGGAGTGGTGGGGGATTTAAACCGCTCCACCCGCGAGCTGAACTCTGCCTCACCTGAAAAACAGACCAGATGCTCCTATCATTTAACCACTTTTGGGCAGATGTGTTCTCACTCGCATTCAATGAATGGTAAAGAAGCTAGAAGGTAAATGTATAAGAAAACTCACCAATAAGATGGTGCTCTTTGACTCCATCCTGGAATTTAATGGATGGTACCCCAGACCCTGGATCAGAGAGGCATCTCTGAGCCAGCACATGCCCTCCTGTAAACAAAACAACCCCTGTTGGAGTCACTGTTTCTCAATGACTACAGATCTGAGTGTTGCATGGATACTGCCATATTCTAATTCTATCGATACTGTATACAGGCTGCGAGTTGGTTATTTTAGGAGGGGGCGTTATCCTCTTACCCTCACGTCTCTGGGTTAGTTGCTGTACTCTGGAGCGGACAGAGCAGAGAGCAGGGGTGTCAGGCTTCACCAGCTCTGCACACCGATGGCGATCTCTAGTTGAAAACTTCTTTGTAGGGCTGACATTCTCCTCGCCCAACACCTCCAGGCGACGCCTTTTCTGAACATCATTGACATCTGTAAGAAAGCAAAGGGAAGCTCACAATAATAATGGGTATGCCCCAACACTGCACTGATGACATAAGTTGACACTAATTCATACTTGTTCAAGCCTTTAATAGAAGTCTAAGACCTGTCTAAGCCAGGGAAGTGGGGGGTCTGCTTAGCGATATGGAATTGTTTTAAGGTCATATCAAAGATCATTTTGACATTTGATTTTGAATTAATTTATTAATTAGATTTTCGCGGGGCGTGGACTTCTACCTTAGGGGGTTTAATTAACAAGCACTCACACGCACGCAGTGATGTTGACACTCACCAGACGAGTGGACATTGTCTTCCGTGTCAGACAAAGGGTCTCTATGTCTCTTCAAAGCTGTCGCCAACCCACTTCGAAATTCCCCATCCATGATCTTCCTGTGAAATAAACACCAAATTAAGTTCCTAGCTATCGTTCATGCAACTTAGCTAATTGATTTATTCGGCAGTTTCGTTACAATAACTCAGCTGGCTAGCTACAAGCTAACGTTAGCTAACTGGACTCTGGAGAATGCAGATAGCTGAACGTTAGTGCTGCTAGCTGGTTGAACATACTTTCAGCTATTCACCTATAATATGTCGAATATAACATTCCCTTACCTCAACAGAAGTGTCCGTGTAGGTCAAGCAAACAAGTCAAAACTGAGCATAAACTGCGAAAAGATTCGTGTGGCTGTTCATTTGACGCCTTTTCAAATACACTTTGAATTTCAGCGGGTCTTTGGAAGTGCGTCAGTGGTGGGTGAATAAATTACCATAACGCCAAGACCGAGCGCGCAATATTTTTGTTCTTGTGTTTACGGTAGATTAAGTTCCAAGTTTTAATGTCACGTGCACAAGTACAGTGAAATACAGTGAAATGTCTTTCTTGCAAGCGCCAAACCCCGAAATGCAGTAATAAATATCAATGTCGCACTAACAATAACGTAAGGCAGAGAAAAAACACACAATAAATAAAAATAAGAAGATGAGAAAGCAAGAAGCTATATACAGAGTCAGTTCCAATACCATATTTAAAATATGCAGGGATACTGGAATGACAGAAGTAGCAGTAAGGTGACTAGGCATCAAGATATATGATAAACAGAGTTGCAGCAATTATTATTGTATGTGAGTGTGTGTGCGTGTATGTGTGTAGGAATGTCAGTGTCCGTATGTATGTAGAGTCCTGCGATTGTGCATAGAGACAATGCAAAAATAAAAAATAAAATACAAGGGTCAACTCAAATAGTCTGTGTAGCCATTATTTAGCAGTCTTACAGCTTGGGAATAGAAGCTGTTCTGGAGCCTGTTGTTGTCATACTTGATGCACCGGTACCACTTGCTGTGTGGAAGCAGAGAGAACAGTCTATGGCTTGGGTGGCTGGAGTCTTTAATGATTTTCCTAGGCCTTCCTTTCACACCGCCTGATATAGAGGTCCTGGATGGCGAGGAGCTCAGCCCCAGAGATGTTCTGGGGTGTCCGCACCACCCTCTCTAACATCATGCGAACAAGGGAGGTGCTGTCAAGTTGCTCTCAATGGTACAGTTGTATAACTTTTGGAGGATTTGAGGGCCCATGCCAAACCTTTTCATCTTCCAGAGGGGGTAGAGGTACTGTCGCACCTTCATCCTGACAGTGTGCATGTGAGTGGACCATTTGAAATACTTAGTGATTTGGACGCCGAGGAACTTGAAGCTCTCAACCGACTCCACTGCAGCCCAGTCAATGTGGATGTGGGTGTGCTCGTCCCCACATTTCCTGTATCCCAAACTTGATGATGGTGTTGGAGTCGTGTGTGGCCACAGAGTCGTGGGTGAACAGTGAGTACAGGAGGGGGCTAAACACACACATCTGTGAGGCCCCCGTGTTTAGTGTCAGCGTGGAGGAGGAGATGTTGCCTACCCTACCACCTGGTGTCGGCCCTTCAGGAAGTCCAGGATTCAGTTGAAGGTGGAAGGTGTCCGGTCCTAGGGTCCTAAGCTTGGTGACGAGCTTGGAGGGAACAATGGTGTTGGACGCTGAGCTGTAGTCAATGAACAGCATTCTCACATAGGTATTCCTTTTATCTAGGTGGGTGAGGGCAGTGTGGAGTGCAATTGAGATTCTATTGTCTATGGATCTGTTGGGGTAGTATGCAAATTGGAGTGGGTCTGGAGGTGAATGGGGTGATGGAGTTGATGTGTGCCCTAACCAGCCTTTCAAATTACTTTATGATTACAGATGTGAGTGCTACAGGGTGGTAGCCATTGTGGTATGAAGCCATGGAGTTATTGTGAACTAGAATGATTGAAGTCTTCTGGGGATTACAGACTAGGACATTGAGAGGTGGAAAATTACTGTGAGTATCTTAGATGATGAACTTCCATAAAGGGTGAGGCAATGAACTTCATAAATTCATATCTAATCTATCTAACTAACTTAATTAGTTTATAACGTGAGTCAGTGTCATCAACGTTTTGCAGTCTACACTGGGTTGTAAAATTTGTCTAATTGCAATTTACAACCAAAACCTAATAAAAGGCCAAAACAAAACATATTGTCTACATTCATTTAACATTTATTGAACATACATGTGAGGTCTAGAATTATATCATTTGCATTATTGCAGAATATCAATGATGAATTATCTGTGGAAATTGGTGAGGGTTGAAAATGTGTGTGAGTGTGTGAGTCAGCCTGATAAAAATTTGTAAAAAATCTTACTGTATGCATGTGAAAATATCTGATAACATCTGCTGTCTGTAGCATCTCCACTTGACACAGATAGCTCTACACCACAGATTTCTGCAAAAGAGGAAAACAGCATCCTACGCTTTTCACATCAACAAAAAAATAAGAACATATGCTTGGGGGTTTCCTAAAATAATTGTCATACAGTAGACCGAGTGTGACTATGCATAGACAGTGCCTTCAGAAAGTATTCATACCCCTTCGCTTATTCCACGTTTTGTTGTGTTACTGCCTGAATTCAAAATTGATAACATTTTTGTAACTTTATTGAAAATGAAATACAGAAAGATCTAATTGATATACACTACCGTTCAAAAGTATGGGGTCACTAAATGTCCTTGTTTTTGAAAGAAAAGCTATTTTTTGTTCATTAAAATAATATCAAATTGATCAGAAATACAGTGTAGACATTGTTAATATTGTAAATTATGATTGTAGCTGGAAACGGCTGATTTTTTATGAAATATCTACATATGCGTACAGAGGCCCATTATCAGCAACCATCACTCCTGTGTTCCAATGGCACGTTGTGTTAGTTAATCCAAGTTTGTCATTTTAAAAGGCTAACTGATCATTAGAAAACCCTTTTGCAATTATGTTAGCACAGCTGAAAACTGTTTCTGTGATAAAAGAAGCAATAAAACTGGCTATCTTTAGACTAATTGAGTATCTGGAGCATCAGCATTCGTGGGTTCGATTACAGGCTCTAAATAGCCAGAAATAAGGAACTGTCTTTTCAGTCTATTCTTGTTCTGAGAAATGAAGGCTATTCCATGCCAGAAATTGCAAAGAAACTGAAGATCTCGTACAACGCTGTTTACTACTCCCTTCACAGAATAGCACAAACTGGCTCTAACCAGAATAGAAAGAGGAATGGGAGGTCCCGGTGCACAACTGAGCAAGAGGACAAATACATAAGAGTGTCTGGTTTGAGGAACAGACACCTCACACGTCCTCAACTGGCAGCTTAGTACCCGCAAAACACCAGTCTCAACGTCAACAGTGAAGAGGCAACTCCGGGATGCTGGCCTTCTAGGTGGACTTGCAAAGAAAAAGCCATATCTCAGACTGGCCAATAAAAAAAAGATTAAGATGGGCAAAAGAACACAGACACTGGACAGAGGAACTTTGCCTAGAAGGCCAGCATCCCGGAGTCACCTCTTCACGGTTGACGTTGAGATCTCCAGTTTCTTGGCAATTTCTCGCATGGAATAGCCTTCATTTCTCAGAACAAGAATAGACTGAAAAGACAGTTTTGGACTATTAGGCGTAGGCAACAGATATTAATGAGTGCTATTTTAAAAGATTGGAGTACCCGCCAGGATCGCTCAATTACGTTAAATTAGTTGCATTGTGTAGCTTACACTACACCAGTGGTGTGTATCCATGGATGCCAAGGGAAGCCAATAATATACAGTTGAAGTCGGAAGTTTACATACACCTTAGCCAAATAGATTTAAACTCAGTTTTTCACAATTCCTGACATTTAATCCTAGTAAAAATTCCCTGTCTTAGGTCAGTTAGTATCACCACTTTATTTTAAGAATGTGAAATGTCAGAATAATATTAGAGAGAATTATTTATTCTAGCTTTTATTTCTTTCATCACATTCCCAGTGGGTCAGAAGTTTACATACACTCAATTAGTATTTGGTAGCATTGTTGAACTTGGGTCAAACGTTTCAAGTAGCCTTTAACAATCTTCCCACAATATGTTTGGTGACTTTTGGCTCATTCCTCCTGACAGAGCTGGTGTAACTGGGTCAGGTTTGTAGGCCTCCTTGCTCGCACACACTTTTTCAGTTCTGCCCACACATTTTCTATAGGATTGAGGGCTTTGTGATGGCCACTCCAATACCTTGACTTTGTTGTCCTTAAGCCATTTAGCCACAACTTTGGAAGTGTGCTTGGGGTCATTGTCCATTTGGAAGACCCATTTGCAACCAAGCTTTAACTTTCTGACTGATGTCTTGATATGTTGCTTCAATATATCCACATAATCCCGCTCGACCCTATCCCCTCCTCTCTTCTCCAGACCATTTCCGGAGACCTTCTCCCTTACCTCACCTCGCTCATCAACTCATCCCTGACCGCTGGCTACGTCCCTTCCGTCTTCAAGAGAGCGAGAGTTGCACCCCTTCTGAAAAAACCTACACTCGATCCCTCCGATGTCAACAACTACAGACCAGTATCCCTTCTTTCTTTTCTCTCCAAAACTCTTGAACGTGCCGTCCTTGGCCAGCTCTCCCGCTATCTCTCTCAGAATGACCTTCTTGATCCAAATCAGTCAGGTTTCAAGACTAGTCATTCAACTGAGACTGCTCTTCTCTGTATCACGGAGGCGCTCCGCACCGCTAAAGCTAACTCTCTCTCCTCTGCTCTCATCCTTCTAGACCTATCGGCTGCCTTCGATACTGTGAACCATCAGATCCTCCTCTCCACCCTCTCCGAGTTGGGCATCTCCGGCACGGCCCACGCTTGGATTGCGTCCTACCTGACAGGTCGCTCCTACCAGGTGGCGTGGCGAGAATCTGTCTCCTCACCACGCGCTCTCACCACTGGTGTCCCCCAGGGCTCTGTTCTAGGCCCTCTCCTATTCTCGCTATACACCAAGTCACTTGGCTCTGTCATAACCTCACATGGTCTCTCCTATCATTGCTATGCAGACGACACACAATTAATCTTCTCCTTTCCTCCTTCTGATGACCAGGTGGTGAATCGCATCTCTGCATGTCTGGCAGACATATCAGCGTGGATGACGGATCACCACCTCAAGCTGAACCTCGGCAAGACGGAGCTGCTCTTCCTCCCGGGAAGGACTGCCCGTTCCATGATCTCGCCATCACGGTTGACAACTCCATTGTGTCCTCTTCCCAGAGCGCTAAGAACCTTGGCGTGATCCTGGACAACACCCTGTCGTTCTCAACTAACATCAAGGCGGTGGCCCGTTCCTGTAGGTTCATGCTCTACAACATCCGCAGAGTACGACCCTGCCTCACACAGGAAGCGGTGCAGGTCCTAATCCAGGCACTTGTCATCTCCCGTCTGGATTACTGCAACTCGCTGTTGGCTGGGCTCCCTGCCTGTGCCATTAAACCCCTACAACTCATCCAGAACGCCGCAGCCCGTCTGGTGTTCAACCTTCCCAAGTTCTCTCACGTCACCCCGCTCCTCCGCTCTCTCCACTGGCTTCCAGTTGAAGCTCGCATCCGCTACAAGACCATGGTGCTTGCCTACGGAGCTGTGAGGGGAACGGCACCTCAGTACCTCCAGGCTCTGATCAGGCCCTACACCCAAACAAGGGCACTGCGTTCATCCACCTCTGGCCTGCTCGCCTCCCTACCACTGAGGAAGTACAGTTCCCGCTTAGCCCAGTCAAAACTGTTCGCTGCTCTGGCTCCCCAATGGTGGAACACACTCCCTCACGACGCCAGGACAGCGGAGTCAATCACCACTTTCCGGAGACACCTGAAACCCCACCTCTTTAAGGAATACCTAGGATAGGATAAGTAATCCTTCTCACCCCCTTAAAAGATTTAGATGCACTATTGTAAAGTGGATGTTCCACTGGATGTCATAAGGTGAATGCACCAATTTGTAAGTCGCTCTGGATAAGAGCGTCTGCTAAATGACTTAAATGTAAATGTAAATGTATAATTTCCCCCCTCATGATGCCATCTATTTTGTGAAGTGCATGATGCTGCCACCCCCGTGCTTCATGGTTGGGGTGGTGTTCTTCGACTTGCAAGCCTCCCCCTTTTTCCTCCAAACATAACGATGGTCATTATGGCCAAACAGATCTATTTTTGTTTCATCAGACCAGAAGACATTTCTCCAAAAAGTACGATCTTTGCTTCCCTTGACAAAAAAGTATTTTTAAAAATCCAATCAGCGTTGAGCTAAACTGAGCGAGCTCAACTGTGAATGGTCCTGAAAGTATAAAGGGAAGCCAGCTTGAATTTGGCATCACTCCTATCAAATCCCATTGAGAGCATACACCATTGACAGAAAAACTTGAATTGTTGCATCTTGTTGCTGTCCTCTGGTAGCTAGCTAGCCAGCTCGCTAAAATTGTTCCTTTCCTAAATTAGCCATGGATAGAGATAGGGATTTGGACTTGTGGTTTTACTTAATTCTCCATACTGGCCAATGTTTATGACGACGATTCTGATCCAATCATTAATTCATACATTGTGCCCCTGGTCTGATGTAGAACGCTAATATTAAGTAGCTAACGTTTCCCATGAATGGAAGTTTGGCGAGCAAGCATTTTAGACTAGGACAACAAAATATAAATGTTTTTACTGTATGAAAACCATGGACAGCCACATCATATGTATCTTACATTGATTGGACTAAATTGTTTTTGGTATCTTTAAGTTGTCAATGTGTTAGACTAAGCAGAGGTGATTTGATGATGTTTAAGTGGAAATGGTGCTGGAATAGTGGAGGCAGCTCTTGTTTTCTTTGTGACTTATAGTGGACTGGGCAGTAGCCTAGCGGTTTAGAGGTTGGGCTAGTAACTGAAGGTTGCTGATTCTAATCTCTGAGCTGACTAGGTGAAATTTGTCGATGTGCCCTTGAGCAAGGCACTTGACTCAAATGTAAATGTAACACTGCGGTTCTAAATCAACAGTTGTCTTGTGGTCTGAAACTGTTGGAAACATGAACTTGCTTGACTATGCTGTAGGTCATGTTACTGTACATGCAATATACTTTACTAGACAGAGGTTGCTATCTGGTTTTGTGATAAAAACAAAGGCTTGGTTGAATTTATTCTGCCACTGTGTCTTTTTATTGTCTCAGCCTTTAAGCAAATACAGTATATCATGGTAGCAAGGCATATGAATTAAGGGAGGGGGAGGCTTGGCTGCCCCAGTGATTTTACCCACGCACCACTACTGCACACTGCACTACACTGTATCATAAATACACTTTCATTTAATTAGCTTTAACACATGGCTAAAATATACCCTATTAAAGAATAAAATAAAATAGAGAGGTGAACTATCAATTCATAAAGTGTATTTTCAAAGATGAAACCATCATTTCCCTACCTCTAGGCTGCTATAGCCTACATATTTATTTGGTCTGTCATTAAATGTTTTTTCATGGTAATTTAATATAATTAATCAGAATACATTTTCCAGAAATAGTTTTACCAGCTCCATGTATTCTCAAATTAAAAAAGGTGGGGGAGTGCTCCTGAAGCATTACCTACACCCCTGATACTCAGTTTTCTCCTATCACAGCCGTAACTGTTTTAAAATCCCCATTGGCCTCATGGTGAAATCCCTAAGCGGTTTCCTTCCTCTCTGGCAACTTAGGAAGGACACCAGTATCTTTGTAGTGACTGGCTGTATTGATACACCATCCAAAGTGTAATTCATAACTTCACCATGCTCAAAGGGATGTTCAATTGCGTTTGTTTTACCCATCTACCAATAGGTGCCTTTTTTTGTGAGGAATTGGAAAACCTCCCTGGTCTTTGTGGTTGAATCTGTGTTTGAAATTCACTGCTCAACTGAGGGCCCTTACAGCTAATTGTATGTGTTGACTTATTGTTACAAGACATTTCAGCTTTTAATTTTGTATTAATTTGTAAAAATTTCTAAAAACACAATCCCACTTTGACATTATGGGGTATTGTGTGTAGGCCAGTGACAAAAAAACGACATTTAATTCATTTTAAATGCTGTAACACAACAAAATGTGGAAAAAGTCAAAGGGTGTGAATACTTTGTTTATATTAATTCAGTTAAAGGGGCAATCTGTAGTTACTACATCCATTTTTGGACTTATGTATGTAGCTTAGTTCTACTGTCTTTCACCATCAGAACTCAAAATATAAGTGTGTTTTACTCCAATGTTTTACATAGCTCTATGAATTTGAGAGTGGTTACATTTCTCCAACCCTATCCATGTTATTGCTTTAACTGCTGATTGCCGCTTTAAAGGCTTGCAGTAATTGTAATACCCATATTTTATCTATTACAACTAAATAATGCAGGAGGACAACATACAAAGTCACACATCTGAAGATTCAGCTTCTTCCAGGACTGCTGATGTTGTTTGATGATGTCATGTTTACAAATAGCTGATGAAATACAGTAAGAGGAAAAAATATTTTTAGCAAAATGTTGTCATACACTCTGACCCCTTCCTGCTTGATCCACTTCTTGTGAAGATTTGTCACCAGCTTTCCACTGACAGAGGGTTGCTGGAGAGAAGTTGTAAGCACTGTGGTGGCACAGCATTGAATCTTATCTTCACACCATCATGTTTACAGAGTCCCCTACATCTCAAAAAGGAAGTGAATATAAAGACTACAGCCATTGATCAGTAGTGGTTAACTTGGCAAGCTATGGGGGCGTAGGGACATTTTGAGATTATAATGGTAGTGTGTAATGGCACCTACTCTTCAACGAAATATTAATACAACTCTGGAAGTTCCATTATGCATCTGGACAGTATTTATATGGGGAGATGTAACTCTTACGGACTCAGACTAAAGAGGAACCAAGACAACAACAGGGCAAAAGCCAGACCTTCGACATATCTTAAACCATCATGAAGACTACCTGCTTGGCTCTTGGGTTATTGCTGCTGACAGTGTTCCACTCCTATGCTACCCGTAAGTTCATTATATTTTCATAAGGATTGTGCATTAACAGAAGGATGTAACCCAAGTGGGTGCTTATGTGCCCTCTTGATAGGGGCACTTAGATAAGTTATCCTTTTATGATCTTGATTATATACCTGTAAGATTGTCATGCTTATCTTGGGCTGATTGCCTCGTAGTCAATACTCACAAGGATGTTCTAATTGACCCATCCTATCCCCCCACAGCTCTTGGACTGCAGACATCACCAGAAAGCTGCTGTTTCCACTTCCTCAAAGTGAGTGTCCCCCACAAAAAGATTGTCTCAATCCAGAAGACTCACAGTGGCTGCCCCCTACCAGCATTTGTGTAAGTGTTTGTTCCTCTTCCAGTGATGCCAGAGTTCAACAGCAAACACTTAGTTTGAGGCCATTGCATTGTCTCAATTATGGAAGACTAAAGAACTAGTGACTTTCACTGACTTGCAACAGTCATTTAAGGAATAGTACCCATCTGAATAGTACCCTTTTCTTTGTACCATTATTTTTCTACTACAGGGTCAAAACTGTCAAGGGGAAATTGATTTGTTTCCAGTCGAGTGAGCGGTGGGTACAGAAAGCCTTCAACCGGCTCAAATAGCCAGCAGCTGTGGCCACATGTAGAGGCATTGAGAGTTCCAGTCATCCTTGACAACCTCCTCATCATGACTCAAGCCTCACCAGCTCCATGAAGACTACTCTATCCTCGACATACAAGTAGAGACAGTTTTAATGTAGCTCACTGGATGGCACCAAACCGTTGGTTATCATCTTACCCCATGTTTTACTGTATATGTTCACTTTACTATAAAAACTTTCAGAACTATTTCCTACAACACTTAACAGTAAGAAAGTGACATGTTGAAATGCAGCAATAACTATTTTGCAATATATGGAATTGATATGAGTTAAGATGCACATGCACGTTATTGTGTTTTAATGTACTGTATGTGAGAATCCACTGCTTTAATAAAAGGAGAGGAAACATTTCACTTAAGCATAACCTTCATCTTTAATATTAATAATGTACAGTTAGAGAACAGATGATAATAAAATGATGAACAGAATAAAGCTGAAGAGTGTAGATATATATAAAAAAAATATATAAAAACAACAATTCCTAAAGTTATGGCTACCTTCAACATTATTAGATAGGGGAGTGGTTAAAGAATGATTTAGGAAAAGTTTGTCTCAGACCTTAGCTCAAATGAGCCTTTAAGACTTCTCAGACCACGGACTAACTTCTGACTATTACAACTCAGAGACCTGCAACAAGTGACTGGTCCTGAGAAAGCATACAGTTGGCATAGAGTATTATTGTGTGTGTGAGTGTGGCTTGTGAAGGCAGTGTAGGTTGGGTCAGAGGTTGTCTTCTGGTCTTCTGGGATTTGGGGCTTGTGTTTAGTTGTGAAGTATATAACGATTTACAGTCAATTCCATTATGTATGTGAACCAGAAGAAAATTACAGGGGTTTTATGTGTGTTGTATTTATCTATGCATTTTCTGTGTCCCTTTTGCATGTCTTCAAGTGCATCTTAAGATTTCTAGAGGTTTGTCAAATCAAGACTACACTAAAATAATAATTGTTTAACCACTTAAATGATCCTACTGGATTCAAGGGATTGTTGTCCAACCATACATACATAATATATTCAAATAAAACTTGACGGACCTCAGAGAGGTAAGGGTTTAGAGGTGTCACACAATGTGTCTCAGTGTCAGAGTCTCACCATGCGTTTGGGACAAACCCATGCATTGAGAGCTCTCGGTACAGTCCTCAGAACAGGGGACAAGGGATAGATAGGGCTTTAGGTTTAGGGCTTTGACAAAATCCATCACTTCACAATATAAGACATTGCCATAATCACGGTTATCATTGTTTTAGACACCCATATGATTTGTGTAACATTATCTATATAATAGGGACATAATTATCTGCTTCAGTATCCAGAGAATGTTATGACACTGACAATGTTACTGTTTATACCGTTAAGTGTGTCTTCTATTAGTAAAATAGAAGACACAAACACATGGTTTACAGGCACGTGCACACACACAGGCACCCACACACAAGTACACACACATTTAAGATAGGTCACCCCCTTTCCTGAACCTGGCTTTTTCATTTCGACTTGGCTTTTGACTGTCATAATTCAAAACAATTATTTTCCTGTTTCTTGTACACTCGCACCTGACTCGAACCCTTAATAACCACCTACAAGTGTGTGTTTAACATGCACATGTCCCAGGAGTTCAGGGAATGTCCGAGCGTACGTAATGGAGTGTGCTTGTGAATGGTCTTGAGCTTCCTCTGCTGGAAGAAACAGGTGAGCTTGCTAGAGAACAGATTGTAGTACACTAGTATAAAGGATGGCTATGCATGATGCCTGCCATGTGTAAAAGTCCAAAGATCAGAGGGACATAATTTCCTCCTTGTCAGGAATAGAAATAAAAGGTTTTGGCAGACCCCCAAAAGAGGGATGTGGCTGTGTGTGTGTGTATAGTGGTGTATGAGTGTGACATTGGGGCGTGTTGTTGTATGTACTGAATGAGATGCATGTGTGAGGTCCATGTATGACCTAAATAGTATAATAGGGTCAGCTAGCCCACTTTAGAATGTGCAAGTGTAAACACCCTCGTAGCCCTGAGCTAAGTGCAGTGTGAACGCGGCTTATTTGCGTGCGTGTGTGTGTGTGTGTATATATATGGTTTGAGGGTCATAGATTGTGTGAACATCAAAAAGGATGTAAAAACAAGTTTGCAATATTTAATTGGAGGAATAGGTTCAACTTAAAATATTTTTCCCTTCTTTTTGTTCTTTTCCATGGTCCTGTCAAAAAAAAGAGAGAAAAAGGGAATTATTTAATATCTCAAAATTGCATTTAATTGAGAAAAATAGACAAAACATACTATATGCTTGTCTGAGAGAATAAGAGGAAGGACGATTAAATATGTCAGCCACTCACTTAGAAGCGTCAAGTTTCTGCTGCTCCAGTATACGTTGCTGTGCCTCCCAGTTTGACTTCTCTTCCTCATGGTGACGCCGTTTCTCCTCCAGTTCCTTATACTGAACCTCCAAGTTCTTTTTCATCTGCTCGTGGCGTCGCTCCAGCTGAGAAGGGAGGCAAATGTGTTACTTGTGAATAAAACAGACAGATACACACATCCAAATTGACTTGAGGCTCTACCTCGCCTGTCCTTATTAGAGGTCGACCGACTATGATTTTTCAACGCCGATACCGATTATTGGAGGACCAAAAAAAAGCAATACCGATTAATCGGACGATTTTTAAATGTTTTATTTGTAATAATGACAATTACAACTATACTGAATGAACACTTATTTGAACTTAATATAATACATCAATAAAATCAATTTAGCCTCAAATGAATAATGAAACATGTTCAATTTGGTTTAAATAATGCAAAAACAAAGTAAAAGTGCAATATTTGCCATGTAAGAAAGCTAACGTTTAAGTTCCTTGCTCAGAACATATGAAAGCTGGTGGTTCCTTTTAATGAGTCTTCAATATTCCCAGGTAAGAAGTTTTAGGTTGTAGTTATTATAGGAATTATTGGACTATTTCTCTATACCCTTTGCATTTCATTAACCTTTGACTATTGGATGTTCTGATAGGCACTTTAGTATTGCCAGTGTAACAGTATAGCTTCCGTCCCTCTCCTCGCTCCTCCTTGGGCTCGAACCAGGAACACAACGACAACAGCCACCCTCGAAGCAGCGTTACCCATGCAGAGCAAGGGGAACAACTACTAGAAGGCTCAGAGCGAGTGAGGTTTGAAACGCTATTAGCGCGTGCTAACTAGCTAGCCATTTCACTTCGGTTACACCAGCCTCATCTCGGACTTGATATGCTTGAAGTCATAAACAGCGCAATGCTTGACGCACAACAAAGAGCTGCTGGCAAAACGACAAAAGTGCTGTTTGAATGAATGTTTACGCGCCTGCTTCTGCCTACCACCGGTCAGTCAGATGCTTAGATACTTGTATGCTCAGTCAGTTTATATGCAACGCAGGACATGCTAGATAATATCTAGTAATATCATCAACCATGTGTAGGTAACTAGTTATTATGATTGATTGATTTTTACAAGATAAGTTTAATGCTAGCTAGCAATTTACCTTGGCTTACTGCATTCGCGTAACAGGCAGTCTCCTTGTGGAGTGCAACGAGAGACAGGTCGTTATTGTGTTGGACTAGTTAACTGTAAGGTTGTAAGATTGCATGTCCCTGAACGAGGCAGTTAACCCACCGTTCCTAGGCTGTCATTGAAAATAAGAATGTGTTCTTAACTGACTTGCCTAGTTAAATAAAGATTAAATGTGTAAAAAAACACACAAAAAAACAGCAAAATCGGTGTCCAAAAATACCGATTTCTGATTGTTATGAAAACTTGAAATCGGCCCTAATTAAATCGGCCATTCCGATTACTCGGTCGACTTCTAGTCCTTATGTCTCCCAATTGGTGTACACACACACACCTCAGCCTCAGAGTCCTTCAGTTTCTGTTTCTTCTCCTTGACCTTCATCTCAAACACCTGCTCCATCTCGGTTTCCATCTTCTTCATCTTCATGACATGTTCCCTCCGCTCCTCCTCCATCTGGGCCAGGGGGCTCCTACAGGTCAAAGGTGAGGGACCAAACATCAAGAATCACTAACAGTGACCAGTGATTAACGAAGCACATCCCAACCAATACTGTCTGGTCACCGTCACTTAATGACATTATGACTCAAACGTCAGGTTCATCTATGAAATAAGCTTTACAGCATATTTTAGATTCTTTCTCAGCCTGTCTGATTACTATTGAACATATCAGATCTATGGTATTTCCTCTGATGATTAAGGTCTCTCTCCTACCTGGTCATTTGGTTCTTGGTCTTGCTGGTGTCCACTCCTCCATTGCAGGTTACGGCAGCAAGCTTCCTGCTGCGATAGTTCTCATAGTGGACGTTGTTGGTCACATCCTTCAGATCTTGCATATGGGTCCTACAGGAGAGAATTGGGGAAGTTGGGTCTCAAATAATTATATCACTGTAAATACCGTGTTATAATCACTGACAATAATGGATGAATAAAAGGGTTGACATGCATCCTCTGTCTCTCACCTGATCAGCATGTTCCGTAACACAGTGAAGTCACAGTGCTCGCCGTTCTCCACTAAAACAGGAAGAGAGAGAGATGTCAGAGACCCACAGAGACTGTTCTCTTCACATCGCCATCAATCATTATTGGGTACTGGTAGAATACACACCAGTTCCCAGAATTCCCGGTAACATTACAAAGGCTCTTGGATCAAAAGGGACAATTTCTACTCTCGGAGCCAAAAATCACTGGGTCGCTCAGCTAGTCTACATTCTTATTACAGGTAATTACCCGATGAGACTGTTAGGTAGTCAAACACACAGACAACGCAACAAAGTCATTGGCCAAAAGGACCCGTGCTCAGACTGTAAACAAGAATGTGTCTGCTCAGTGAACACACAGACATGGTTAAAACTATCACTAAGGACAGAGACACATTTCACTGGACCACTGCTCAAACACACACATTCAGTAGTATACAGTACATAGAGTAGTCAACAGACAGACATGTCACAGACCAGACAGACCACTGCTCTAAGGCATACATTTCAGCTGATTAAACACACACATTCAGTAGTATACAGTACATAGAGTAGTCAACAGACAGACATGTCACAGACCAGATAGACCACTGCTCTAAGGCATACATTTCAGCTGATTAAACACACACATGGTTAAAAGATCACATGGGATTCTGGAAAAGGACCGCAGAGACACTGCTGCTGAGGATGTGGATTTCTCCTCTTTCCTGATCAAAACATGTCTCCTTTACTACATAGCTCCTCTCCCCAGGCCCCACCTTATCTGGGGCTAAGCCTAATGTGCATCACGCTGTCAGCTGTGGATCTCAGGAAGAGGAGGAGGACACCTTACCCGTGAGGTGCATGCATAGAGCCCCTGCTGTCACCTACCTGAGTGACTTCTGACGGGAGGGAGGAGAGGACACACAGGAACCCAGGTCCTGCCCAGGTGACCCCTGTAACCCGTGTCTGTCCACCCTGACTGTCTACTGAACGAGGGGTTACATGAGGGGAGATGAGGGCTGGCAGGGCAGGCCAGCCTCAGTGATGGGATGGGAGAGGAGGGTTTGGTTGAGGTGGGGTCACAGGGTCATAACAAAGCATGGTTGTAGCTCTAATGGAAAGACACACCCTCGGCCGATTGGCTGAAAACTCCTGATGTACTCCTGGACTGCCTCCTCACTGTTGTTTTCAGTGACGTGCTGTTAAAACAGAGCAACACTGAGAGCAAGATCACTGCTATCGCATGGGGTCAGCTGCCCATCAGGAGTTTTAAGCCCGAGTGCTTTAGCTACTAATGGTCGTTAGATTATGATACCTGCATGGAGGTTTCCATTGAATGAGCCAAGAACAGGGAAAAATGTCTTATCCCATCACAAAGAAGTTATTGTAAAATGTTCTATGAATCAATATGCAACGGAGTATGTGTGATGGACCCCCTGTGGGAACTACAGGGAGTGTCAGCAAACAGGATCACAGTGCAAGGATTTAGCCCAACAGAGTGTATATAGATAAGTGACTGTTCTTAGATAATGCATGCAAAATATGTATACATTCACATACTATGTATACAATACGTTTGTGCATTTCCAACTCTTAACAGTGCTACAATTGAGTGTTGACGAGTGGCCAAATGATGACTAAAACGAATAAAGGTAGATCATGCAGTTCTGGAAAAGGTATGACTTAATATAAAAAGGTATACTTCAGGATTTTGGCAATGAGGCCCTTCATCTAGCGTGTTAGTCGATACCCATAGACTTCCAGCCATTGTGCTAACGCTAGTTAGCATTGGCTCACAAAACTACCTCTAAATTCCTTCATACTGGACACAGACGCATAAAAAATGGAATCCACAAGGTCATCTGACTCTGGGGAAGTAGATAAAGGGCCTCATTGCCCACATCCAAAAGTATCCCTCGAAGATAATCAGGTACCTATTAACATGAGTTAGAGGGTGATGTTGCTCTATTCTAGGAGAAGCGTTAGCGCTGAACAGCCTATAGATTTCTCAATTAGTAAGAGCTCCACTTTGACCATCAACCTAATGTCGCAGCAACAAAAAGTGAAGAGGGGAGGAAGGCCTGAGGGAGAGGGGTATCAAATGTGAGAGATGGTTTTGTTTACCAAAAATGCCCTCTGTCAGTCATGGAAAAGAATAGACAGAAAGAAAAAAGAGAAAAGAAAGAATGAAAAAGTGAAAGACTGATACGGTCAACCACTGATACGGTCAACGGTCAACCACAGAGCAACACTTGAAAATGAAAGAAAATGTATTTCAGGGAACTTAAAACAAAAGAAAATCAAGTGGATAACAACAACGATTCATTGTGGCCAATGGTGAAAAAAGGGGTGACAAGGTCTCTCTCTCTCTCTGAAGTCCCTGGGGCGGTACAGTACAGTGTTCACTGCCAGAGAGACCATGATACTCTAGTAGAAGAACCCTGTCCCCCTTTTCCAGAATCCCTGTCAGAAACACTCTGGGGGGAGGGGGGGATTTCCTGGGAGGCCATGCAGTTTCCCTACACTAGGTCTCCACACTTCCGTGCTTCATCCACTTGCATGGCACAGTGAGTGACATTAATAAAGAACATTCTCCAGAACAACAACCCACAGACAATACCATGCCACTGTCTCATCTCAGACAGAACAGAGAACCCAGCCAGGCCCATACTGAACCTACCTTCTGCCACGCCCCAGGGGTACTGACGACCTCTGACCTTCTTGCCGTTCACTTCAATCACCACGTTGCTGCCAACCACTGCCAGAGGCATCCGCTCCTGCCGCACAGGGGGACAGAGGGAGAAGTGACAGTTAATCAGTGAGCCTGTACAGTATCGACAACCTATTAGATAACCAAACTGACAGGGACAAAACAAAATGGCAGATGGGGACTAGTGTGGACTGATACCAATGACCGTATCAGTCTCTCTCATTGGACACTACCTTGATCTTCCGGATGAGCTTGCTGTCCTCATCGTCCTCGGTGTCAGGAAACTCATAGATTCTGATCTTGTGTTCTTGGATTTCCTTCATGATCTGAGTTGAAGGTAAAAATGACATGAGTAATTGCCATACACATGTGTTTGTGCAAACACGAATAATGAACACACCTGTTTCTTGAACAGCTGGCATTCTTCAGGTGTCAGAGTGTCTGCCTTGGCGATTAGAGGGATCACGTTGACCTTGTCATGGAGACGCTTCATGAACTCAATGTCCAGGGGCTTCAGCCTTCAATGCATTTTACACAGTTAAAAAAATATATGTTCTGAGGCTCTGTTGTTGCACAGTCAAAACAGATACACAGTCAGTCAGACAAACACAGGCAGGCAGGCAGGGAAGGCTGACTTATGCGTTGATGTGACACAGTCCTGAATAATTCTCTGTAGTGGTGATCTTGGGCTTGTGATCATGGTGATCTTAGGCTTGTGTGTGGCCACTCGGCCATGAAAACCCATTTCATGAAGCTCCAGACGAACAGTTATTTTGCTGACGTTGCTTCCAGAGGCAGTTTGGAACTCGGTAGTGAGTGTTGCAAACGAGGGCAGATGATTTTCACACGATAAGCACTTGATCGGTCCTGTTCTATGAGCTTGTGTGGCCTAACACTAAGACTTTCCACTTCACAATAACATCACTTAAAGTTGACCGGAGCAGCTCAGCAGGGTACAAATTTGACGAACTGACTTGTTGGAAAGGTGGCATCTTATGGTGGTGCCACATTGAAAGTCTGAGCTTTTCAATATGGCCAATGTTTGTCTATGGAGATTGCATGTCTGTGTGCTCGATTTTATTATCCTGTCAGCAACGGGTGTGGCTGAAATAGCCGAATCCCCTAATTTGAAGGGGTGTCCAAATACTTTTGTATATACTGTATAGTGTATTTTCTTTTTTCCCAGTCAGTGACCACTAATAATTATGTCATGGTGGGATCATGAGGGATTCTCTTTGTTATTCTCTCTGTGATGTTCTCACTCTGGCTGATGAGGGAGTAGGTGGACAAAGGGGCTCTTCTTCTCTGTGGCCTGAGAGAGTGAGTTCTGTCCAGGGACTGGAGGGGAGAGCTGGAGGGGGCAAAGCAGTAAGGGTGATGGGGGGGCGGTGGGGAGGGCTGTGGATTCCAGGAATATACAGACACAGAGCAACAGACCCGCTGTTACAGGTCACAGGACTAAAGGGGGCATATGAAGTGTGGGGAGAGCGACAGGGACAGACCTGGCAGAGGAGGAAGGTCACATTCTGAATTTGTCTCCACATTAGCAGAGGCAAGGACTGACATGATTTCTGATCTCTTAATGCATTACCTTGTGTTGGTCTAACAACGGACATTTTCATGATCTTATATAATGTCACAACCACGTCAGTGTCCATAGTCCTCCTTATATGGCTACATATAATTACAGCAACCATTTGACTGGTTAAAATATGTAGGATTGGATAGATCCTAACACAAAAAGTGGGCCTAGCTGATTTGCTACGGAGGCTATCTACGGAGGCGTTTTTCTAAGCTGAAAATAAAGCGTCCCATTCCCAGGGATTCTGAGCTCAGGGGCTCCTCAGTGAGCTGCCTCCTCCTGATTGGCTGGCTCAGTGATGGTGAGAGCGCTTCCATCTCATCCTCAGTCTAGTGGGTGTTATGCAATCTTGTAGGTCACAACATTGGCAGCCTACATCTCTCTCGGTCTTGCTTCCCACTCACATATGTGAACTCACGCATGTGCCTACTCTCCACTCATACATTCCTGTTCACATTAGGGCTCACATACACAGGCAAGCAGAGATAATCGATAAAGGCACACATACATGCAATCAAAAGCATAATGTCATGCCTTCTACAACACAGAGTTAATGCACATGGAAATACATAGCCACTTAACTCAGAAGCAGCATAGAGAACACTTTATAATTACAGTACACATGCGGTATAACATTTGTTATAATTTTAAACGTGTTTCAGCTCATACGAGTCTCTTTATCAGACAAGGAAAGGTGGGTAGCATAGGCTTCATATATTTAGCCATCAAAGAGTATATACTATACATCCTATGACATCAATGTAGTACTGGTACATGATCACAAAAGGACTGTTCTCCCAAGGTCTGTCATCAGTACTCACCCGTGGCCAGAGGGGGCGATGAAGTACAGGCAGCAGTGAACTCTGTTGTCTGGCATCAGTCGTCGGTTCACCCTGGACTCTGCATTCAGGAAGTCCTCACACTTACTGTCAATGAAGTTAATGACAGGCTGCCAGCTGAGAGGGGGGATGAAAGAGAGGTGAGAAAGAGTAAAATAGGAAAATGTTGTTCACCTCTACATTTAGGCACTCATTGACGCAGAGAGAATATTGCATATAGTCACACTCTTACACAACAAACAAACTCCACCATATCTTTCATACATGCTCACATTCACTCCCAATACTCACCAGTTACTATTGTCCACTGCATCTCCAAACCCTGGCGTATCGACGATAGTGAGAGTGAGCTGGACACCCCCTTCCTTCACCAGAACCTTGGACTGCTCCACCTGCAAAACAGTAACACAGTGGCTCTAAGACATAAGTCCATAGCTCCCATTTCATCTCTCAGCTCCCCCATACACTACGGCTCATCTATAGCTTAATCATGTTAGTCCTGGGGGATGGCAGCTGTGACAGTGATATGGTGCTGGTAGATTTTTCACGGTTTAGGAGACAAATGCATAATTAGCTTCCCGCGCCGGTCTGTTTCAGTTGCTGCATACTTTCACAAGGGTAGTTATTTTGGGGCGACCTCTTTCAGTCTTTCTAAACACGCAAAAACACATTCTTTGCCTTTGCAAAACACTTTAGTTTAGATGCACATTCTTTTCTAGCAGGGCATATATCAAGCACTCAAAATACTTTCGTAAGAGTGTGTGTGTGCGCGCGCCTGCATATCTGCTTTTAAATCCATTTCAGTGAAAGAGAAACAAAATACCCCAAAAATGTGCACCCATCAATTGAGTGAAATCTGAGTAGACAGAATGTGACCATTTGACAGACATAAGAGATTGTTCTGGAATATAAATACCCCCCCCCCATCTCTCCCCCTCAGCCCATGGCAGCCGCAGCAGACAGCCGCACACAGCACACTGGGCCCAAGTCTACCCCTCTACATTTACATGGTGGCTTTGGTCTACCCCAACAGCTCCATTTCTAAACATTGGACGCACTCTTCAATGGAGGATCAAATACATCAGCAGGAACCACGGGGACCCCAGAGACACAACCAGGAATCTTAGGCCTCAACAAATCTGAAAAACAACTTACGGTCTACATTCAAAATTAAGTCACACGGTAATATCTTGAAAACAGCTTTGCAAAAGTGTGGTTCTAATTCAGGAAATGATGACTCAAAGGTTACTAACTCCCACCTCAGTGCTCGCCGTGTGATGGAGATAAAACCCAAATATAGCAGCCAAACACCGCCCTAGTGTGTGTGCCTTTGCATATACATCACAAAGACAGAAAGCCGATGCCCAGGATGCCTCCGAGATGAGAGTCTTGTGTTTGGTGGGAAAGTCACCACTGGGTGTTGTTTCATGGGAACATTCCTAACCTCCTACTGACCCCTTCAGGCCCCAAGAGGAACCCCCCCCCCAGTCTCGTCATCTGTCCCTCTTCTGTTTATCAAGGACATATAAGGACAAACACTGTGGGCTCTATCTCTGGCTGCTGGTGCTCTGGGTGCACTGCCTCTGGTCCGGCCGCTGTGACCATCCAGTGGCTATTGGGTTTGTTTGTATTGGCCTGAGAGCTTTGTGCTCTTTGCTCGTGTTGCACTTCCACATGTGGAAAGGGGGGTGGGGGTGTAGGCTACCTGCACAGTCTTCTTGATCCGTAGGGATGGGCCAGGGTAATCCTTGGAGTACAGGTCAGTCAGGAAGAGGGAGTTGATGAGCGTGGATTTCCCCAATCCAGACTCACCTATGGGAGGAGATCTGACGTCAGTTACATCATTGTGAGGAATTCAGCATATAGCTTTTATCTGGCTATGCAGTATGCATACACCAAAATAACTCATACATACACATACCCTGCAGTGGCATAATCACAGTCAAGGGTTTGAAGGTAATTTCTGTCCCGGATAACTGCAGCACAGGAAATAAAAGCTGATTCCTTGTCTCATTGGGAAAGGCCAAAAGCCTATCTGCCAGAAAGTAAGCTTTAAGTCCGAGTGAATAAAACATTTCTTCTCTCCCCTTCGCTCTCTCACTAATCGTTCTTACCCTCTCTTCCCACCCTGACATTAGAATCATTCAGTATGTTGTTAGTTTGACTATATGATCTTATTAGTTTACAGAGGATAAAACACAAACACACACACAGCTTCCATCTTACTGTGATTAATGAGTGAGCATCTTCAGAGCTGTGCATGGGAGTGACTGCTCTAGTGCTCTGGGAGGGTCAAGGGCGGGTTGCCTGGCTGCTCCAGCAGGACCACCACACCAGCAGCAGAGCAACAGCAGCATTACCCCCACTGTCCCAGCAGGGGGCACCCCGACCGCCTTGCTTTCCACCATTCCCAACACTCCCACATCAACCCATACTCATGTCAAATTTCCATCAGATTCACCCAAAAGGCTCATATTGTTTTGACTTGGGGCCAATACCAGGCCACTGGTACTTTTCAGCTGGCATTTACATAACAATGGCTAACTATGAACGTTAAACTCGGGCTCCCAAGTGGCACAGCGGTCTAAGGCACTGCATGTTAGAGGCGTCACTACAGAGCCTGGTTCATTTCCAGGCTGTAGCACAACCTGCAGTGATTGTGAGTCCCAGAGGACAGCGCACAATTGGCCCAGCATCGCGCGGGCTTGGCCGTCATTGTAAATAACAGTGTTCTTAACTGACTTGCCCAGTTAAATAAAGGTTCCATAAAAACACCTCACAAAGCAACTGTCTTGATGGTGCAGAGGTTGTTGATTCCATTTGCCCCAAGTCTTTAGTGTTACACTCCTGATGGAAACACACATTTCCTGATAATGACTGACAGTTGATTTGTGTGGTTGCATGTGCTCTGCTCTGCATATAATACTGCAATGCAACCAAACCAGTCATTATGATGACTCCGTGGCCAGTTGTGAAATCCTCAGATAGTGTGTCTCAACCGTCACCCCTCACACAGACCCTCTCTTTGAGGTGTAGACTCTGGGCAGTTCACATCTGGCTGACAAACAGCACTAGGTCACAGGTTCCCCCCTGCCCCCTTCAAAACACACTGTTTAAGCAGGAGATAAGACACACCAACCCCCCGCTGTCTGCTGGGTACACCTGTCAGCACCCGGCCTATGCAGGAGGAGGGAGAGGATAGAGGGGCAGGCAGGCACCTCCTACGCTACTCTGGGGGAATAGGTAGAGGGCAACAGAGGGTCAGGGGCATGTATCTAAAGCAGAGCAGACAGAGTGCCTGCAGATTATATTACTCTGGAGCTTGATAGCAGTTATGAAGGCATTTTAATGGAAGCCAGTCATACCCATCATCCTCCCGCCCCTCTCTGTGGCCCTGAAACCTGGCACTGGGATCTCCTGTTTCGCTCTGCCTCTCATGCATGCAAAATGGATCTACAAGTCCCAGATAGAGAGAGGCCCTGTTCTGAGTCTGGCTCCTGAGACACAATTTGCGTTTTGGGTTGAACGAGACACTGGGGATGACAGAATTAGGATCGGAGTTCACTGGATAAATAACTATCTTGCAGAAATGCAGTATGAACTCTATTGTAATCCTGGTATAAAATATAGCCGAAGAGCTTTATCTCTGGTCCCTAGACTAGAGCCTCCTCGTCCTTTGTTAGCTTGAGGGCGTCTGCTGATGTTGGCTAGAAAAACAAATGAAGGGAAATGAATAACTAAACATGTGGATGAGAAAGGACATCAATCACAACGTGATAACAGTCCATATATCTATTATCCTTTATACATTAGGCCCATTATTACCACAAAGAACCAGACCCATTTTAGGTGACTCAAGGTCACCGTACCTACTATCTAAAATCCAACCCCCAGCTCATCTCCTCTTCATCCCCCTCCTGCTGTGGACCTGGATCAATTACACCCCCTCGCCCCTCTTTCTCACCAAACACATCACCTCAGCTGCAAAACAGCCAGAACACAGGGAACTAACCAAATACCATAGAGCTGCTCCAAAGAGGACGCAAGCCAAATTACAGCTAATGTCCTGCGCAGTGTACTCCACTTATAACAACCACTGACCTTGGAGTTAATGTTAACTCATCGTGGTCAAAATCACAGGACAGCAACAGTCGACATACCACATACAGTTATTTAGTATCAGTGGCAGTTCTGTGGTGCAAACTAGCCGACAGTTTTGCCAATGATCGTCTCTCTGTAGTAGTTACCCCACCCCCGGAGGGCAAGTCCAACCCAATTAGCCTTCCTCTCAGTTTTAATTAAATATTGGTCCGCATGATCTCTGAAAACGCACTCTCCATAAATAGACCCTGTCCCTGACGACCAAAAGCTGCATGGATGGCTGGCTGGGTGACCCGCCCCTTACTTCCCCTCTTTCATAATGGGAACATTGTGAGGGGGACAGAGAGGGAGAGACCAAGAGGCAGGTGAAGAGAAAACAACTGACAAGGAGGGAATGGAAGTACAGTACTGAAGTACAGTACCTGCAGTTAGAGAGCGAGACAGATTGACAAGGGTATGGGGACAGACATACAGGACACGTTTCCCAGGAGATTCCTAACATTCCGGATTTCTCTCCTCCCTCTTCCTGTCAAGTCAACATACTAATGCCCAACCAAAAATGACCCCTGGGGTAGCAGCTGGCTCCAGGCATCCTGACAGGCCCCTTTTACACTCCCCTGCTTAGCCCAGCCAGACCAGACCCCTTGCTCCTCATCACCCCACATAAAGGGGCTCCTGGTGCTTCTGGTCTGTACGCCTGTAGCTCTTTTCCACTGACAAACACAGAGCTCTCCTCCCCTAACTAACAGACATGTGGGCCTGAATCACAGAGTGTAAAATGAGACATCTGGTCCACATGTACTAATGTCTACATGAGGAGAGAGAAAGAGAGGGGGGGGAAGGAAGGGAAGAAGGGAGGAGAAAGAGAGAGAGTATGTGTGTGTGTGTGAGGAGAGAGGAAATGTGAGAAGGGATGTTTAAGTAGGTCAGATAAGCTCTATCAATCAGGAGATGGGATGGTTGCAGTAGGGTCAAAAGGTAATCTGATCAAGATCTGCAACACACACACACCTCAACTACTATACAGCGGAAGATAAAGAGGATGATATACCAGAAATACTATGCGATAAGGCAGTCTATATGAGATGCTCTGGTAGGCTAACAGATGGACTAGCTACTCCACTGTCTATTAAAAGATCGGGTCTGTGTAGTCAATGGGAGTCAGTTTCCCAAGATTTTTGTGAGAGAGCGGGTAATCTATAAGATTCACTTTGAACCCCGGAGTCTAAACAGAAACTGACACAATCAGCACGAGTGAGGTCATACAGGACATGTGCATACTGCATTATACAGCAGCAGCAGCAGCAGCAGCAGCCCCCCCCACCCACACACACACACAGAGTCACTCACACACCCTGAAGCAGTCCAACTGATCTCACACAAACAAAGGCACTCCTGCTGTGTTTCATGCACAAGGGCCATAGTAAGTCATTGTGAAATACATTTCCTTTTCTTAGTGGCTCATCTTGTTGCAATGTGATGACATGTCTTTCACCTGGAAAATCTGTGTCTGAAAACATCCTTTCTTTTCGTGGTTCTACGCTTTTGAGGTAGTGCCATCTTTTTAGTCAGTGAACAAGAGTCAGTAGATGACAGTAAGAAGACGAACCAGAGGAAACCAATAGGTGGAAATAAACTGCCATCGAACAGGGCAGGGATCATCAACTAGATTCAGCCGCCGGACGACTTTTTCTTGAGTGGAAGGTTGGGGGGCCAGAACAATTTGTAGACTACAAATTTACCGCAAAAAGCACAAACGGATATAATATTTGACTAAAACAGAATAAATTTAAACCTTGCTTATATACAATCACATCTCTCTTTTGCGCTGGAATACTCAAGAACAGATTCTCAAATCTAAAATGACCCGGAGCTGATTTCCTGGTGTTTTTACAGTCTTTAATGTCTAACAATAAAACCAAAATGTACTCAAAAATCTTGAGGGGCCAAATACAGACACCCAGTTGGGAAATCCTGGAATAGGGATGGGATAGTGGGAGGGGAGTATGAATGGGTAGTAGGTAGGGCTGGAATAGGGATGGGATAGTGGGAGGGGAGTATGAATGGGTAGTAGGTAGGGCTGGAATAGGGATGGGATAGTGGGAGGAGAGTATGAATGGGTAGTAGGTAGGGCTGGAATAGGGATGGGATAGTGGGAGGGGAGTATGAATGGGTAGTAGGTAGGGCTGGAATAGGGATGGGATAGTGGGAGGAGAGTATGAATGGGTAGTAGGTAGGGCTGGAATAGGGATGGGATAGTGGGAGGGGAGTATGAATGGGTAGTAGGTAGGGCTGGAATAGGGATGGGATAGTGGGAGGGGAGTATGAATGGGTAGTAGGTAGGGCTGGAATAGGGATGGGATAGTGGGAGGAGAGTATGAATGGGTAGTAGGTAGGGCTGGAATAGGGATGGGATAGTGGGAGGGGAGTATGAATGGGTAGTAGGTAGGGCTGCAAGATATGGGCAATAAATGTAATTGCACATTTTTTTGACCAAATATTGCAATTGTACTTGCACTTTAAACTGAGCGTACAAAACATTAGGAACATGACAAACTGAACAGGTGAAAGCTATTATCCCCTGATTCAGAGGGGTTGGGTTAAATGCAGAAGACACATTTCAGTTGAAGGCATTCAGTTGTACAACTGACTCGGTATCCCCCCCTTTTAAATAATGATTTTTAAGCCGTGAGACAATTAAGACATGGATTGTGTATGTGTGCCATTCAGAGGGTGAATGGGCAAGACAAAAGACTGAAGTGCCTTTGAACGGGGTATGGTAGAAGGCGCAACAGTTTCCTGTGTGTATAAAGAATGTGTCACCACCCAAAGAACATCCAGCCAACTTGAAACAACTGTGGGAAGCATTGGAGTCAACAAAGGCCAGCATCCCTGTTGAACACTTGACACCTTGTAGAGAGTCCATGCCTTGACAAATTGAGGCTGTTCTGAGGGCAAAAGGGGGTGCAAATCAATATTAGGAAGGTGTTCTTAATGTTTTGTACACTCCGTGTCGATCAAAAAACTTGGGTGAACTGAATCATAGAAATCTCAGTGCAAGAGGTGTCACTACAGTCCCTGGTTCAAATCCAGCTCATATCACATCATGATTGGGAGTACCATAGGGTGGTGCTCAATTGGCTCAGCGTCATCCAAGTTCGGCCGGTATAGGCCGTCATTGTAAACAGAGACTGGGATCTACTATTGGCACTGACTGTGAGTAAAGAAAAGCTCAAGCTCCAAGTGTTGTAAATTCTTAAGTCTTGTGAGGTGAACTGTAACAGTAGTCTATTTAGCCTCAACTTTGTTCCTATAGTATATCATGGATTTGGACAACCTGCTTTGTAGAGCAGCCCGGCTCTCTCCAATCTTTCCCAGGTTCAGTACAGAAATTCTGCCAGCTGGCCCAAAGGCCAGGAAACAGGTTTTTTCCATTCCAGAATTTTGGAGGGAAAGAAATAGCCCCAAGCCAAAGTCCTGTGGCGTCAGTCTCACAGAGTGACATTGGAACAGTGGAGACACTTCCAAGTGGGCTCTAACAGGCGAGCGGATTCCCAAAAAGAGCCTCAGTCTGTCAAAACAGTGAACCCAGCTGGCTTCCATTACAGGCCAATCTTCTCACGACTACAGCTACAGCTCGCTCTACTGGCCCTGAGCCTGGGTGTGCGTTCTCTAACACTCTCTAGAACTCTCACAGAGAGAGGGTGCCTGTCTGTCTGTCAGAGCTGGAATGGAGGAGTTTGTTCCAGAAGTCTTAACTGGTAGAGTTTCACAACAGTAGTGTCTTAAAGTGTAAAAGTTATAATGCGAAAGTTATACCGTGTGTCAGTGTGAGTGTCTCATCTTTGTGTTCGGGGCACTGTTGTGTTTGTTCTCTCTGCCACACTTCACATTAGTTATGTGTAATGTTTGGCTCAGCTGGGGTATGCAGTGGTTGGAGATAAAAGGAAGGAAAGGCCCATATGTAACAAGGCTGAAATCCAATCCTGTTGACATTGAATTCTGCCACTCTCCCTCTGGCACATGCAGCCCTTTCACAGTGTTACTTTACCAAACAGGAAACCCAAACCAGAGGGAGATATTCTGTATGTGGGACATGTCATGCTGGTTGGCTGTGAGAGAATGAAAGAGTGTGTGTGTGTGTGTGTGTGTCGCAAGGAAGCGCAAGAGTGCACAGCTGGCATACATAAGACAAAAAATATATATATCCAGTCTTGATTCCCATGGAAGGCAGCCCTTACATCAGTGAAGTATGATCAATACTATATTTCCTCACATCAATCGCCTCATGCAGAGTAACAATTCAATAAACATGTGATTGTGGTCTGTGAATGTGTGTGTGCATGTATAACCAACCAGCTCTCACAGTCACACTGAAGAATCAGAAGTTTGTCCATGAACGTCATATTTCGAAGGTTACGTTGAGGCAGGTTAAGTTATATACATCAAAAACAAGTGCTTAGCACTGGGATAGAACACACGACCCTCAGAACAGTCCACAAAGCAAAATCCAGGCCAACATGATTCTAATAGCATTCACCGTTGCCCCTAGTGGTCGGTTTTGAAGTAATCTCCTGACGTCCTGTTTACCTGGATGGATGTCTACTTTCACAGTGGATCTTGAGCGACCTGGCTGGTATAACCAATCACTCCTCCACTCTCATCTAATCTCCTCAGCCACCAGATTCCATTCCAAGTTCATTGGAATTCTGTGGTTCAATAATTCTTAAATGCACTCAGTTTACCAATTCACAGAGCTAGAGTTAAAAGTTTTCGGTGACATTTTTACTTCAATTCCATGCAGAGAGATAGGAAACACACATTGATCTATACAATTCATTCAAAACAAATATGGGACCTCAAATGACATGCGTCATGTTCCTTTTTCACAAACAGACAGACTCACGAGAAGACACATATAGACAGACAAAAATTAACCCGACCAGGGAGACCCACACATAAAAAGAGAAGCAGACAAAATGACTCACCAACAACCATTAGTGTGAACTCAAAGCCCCTCTTCACTGACTTCCTGTACACTTGGTTGGGGAGGTTGGCGAACCCCACATACCCCTCCAGATTCCTCTGCTGGAAGAAAACACACAGAGTTACTCTGGAATATCCTGGGGTGAGAAAAGCACTTCTGCGTACACAGACACACAGAGAGACAAAGAGCTGGTTTTAGAGGCCATGATTAGTATCTCTCTGGCCCAGAGTGACAAAGCACCTTTGAAAGAGTGGGGTGAAACGGAAACAGGGTTATGGGTTTTAGGTGAGTAAAAATACTACAAAAAAAATAGGTACAAAAGGAGAGGAAGGAGGTAAGGTACTCTAACTGATCCTCCTGTGTTTATTTACAAGTCGTATCATATCCATCATATCCATCATCTGAGAGACGTCGTCATGGAGGCAGTGGATCTCACACCAGATGACAGCCAACGCGTTCCCAAGTTGTGTGTTCTCCTTCTCTTGAGTACCGTATTTCTCCATTCCTCCCTCTGCCTGCTCTAATCTCATCCTCTCTCTCTCCCAGCGCGTTGTCACTCATGCTACACAAGGCAAACACAATTGATCACTGCTCGCCCCTGTTCACAGGACCTCTCATGCGTGTCCCAATGGACAACACAGGGGTAGAAAAGGGAGAGGGGCCACACTAGTCACACCCACACAACAGCCCAGTCAGACACTACCACCTTGAAAACGTGTCCTCTCACTCCTATAGTAACAAGGAGAGTCAGGAGACACACAACAGGGCTGCTTTGGGAGCAAACGCATTGTTGTGGTATGTCGGAGGTGTGTAGGCAATTGCCCTAAATGCTTCCGTTTGAGAAAAGGAGTTAGTGGAGTATTAAGCCAAAAAGCTCTACGACAATCTTCGTGTGTATCCTTTTCCACATCTCAAGCTTCATTAACACCACAGCGATCAGAAGCTGGTCGATTTGAGGGGATTTAAGCCTTAACCCTGATTGAAGATGTAATAACAGTTGTGTTATTGTTATAGGCTGTGATAACAAATGTGTCCTAAGACTCCCTGCCCCGAAATAGACCAAGGGGCAGATGGGAAACCTTCCTCACCATCCCATTCCGTATTTTAACAGATTCAGTGTAACAGTAAAATCACTGTGCTAAAAAAAAAATTATAAACAAGTCAATGGAGAAAATCAGGGCACATCCTGTCAAAGAGAAGTGGCTTATAAAACCAGATAATCCGTAGTAGCAGGGACAAAAACACCTAGGCTATTTTGACCATCAAATAGGCCCTATAGCAAAGCCCAGATCCATCTCTGCCTACCTACAGTGGCAAAACAAAGTATGTGAACCCTTTGGAATTAACTGGATTTCTGCATACATTAGTCATCAAATTTGATCTGATCTTCAACTAAGTCACAACAGACAAACCGTGTGCTTAGACTAATAACACACAAATTATTGTATTTTTCTTGTCTATATTGAATAGATCATTTAAACATTCACAGTGCCGGTTGGGAAAAGTATGTGAACCCCTAGGCTAATGACTTCTCTTAAAGCTAATTGGAGTCAGGAGTCAGCTAACCTGGAGTCCAATCAATGAGATGAGATATGTTGGTTAGAGCTGCCTTGCCCTATAAAATACTCGCCAAATTTGAGTCTGCTATTCACAAGAATCATTGCCTGATGGGAACCATACCTCAAACAAAAAGAGATATCAGAAGACCTAAGATTAAGAATCGCTGACTTGCATAAAGCTGGAAAGGGTTACAAAAGTATCTCTAAAATCCTTGATGTTCATCAGTCCACAGGAAGACAAATTGTCTATAAATGGAAAAAGTTTAGCACTGTTGCTACTCTCCCTAGGAGTGGTCGTCCTGCAAAGATGACTGCAAGAGCACAGTGCAGAATGCTCAATGAGGTTAAGAAGAATCCTAGAGTGTCAGCTAAAGACTTACAGAAATCTCTGGAATGCCAACGTCTGTTTACGAGTCTACGATACGTAAAACACTGAACAAGAATGGTGTTCATGGGAGGACACCACGGAAGAAGGCACTGCTGTCCAAAAAAAACCATTGCTGCATGTCTGAATTTGGCAAAAGAGCACCTGGATGTTCCACAGCGCTACTGGCAAAATATTCTGTGGACAGATGAAACTACAGTTGAGTTGTTTGGAAGGAACACACAACACTATGTGTGGAGAAAAAAAGGCACAGCACACCAACATCAAATACTCATCCCAACTGTAAAATCTCATCCCAACAGTTTTGTAAAGAGGAATGGTCCACAATTCCTACTGAACGTTGCGCAGGTCTGATAACAAAATGATTTCTGCAAATTAAATCCGAGCAAGGGTAGCATTCCAGAGAGACATCAGAGAACGTTATTTGCTTTACGGAAACATGGCTCACTCGAGAGACCCTAACGGAGTCGGTGCAGCCAGCTGGTTTCTTCACGCATCGCGCCGACTGAAACAAGCATCTTTCTGGTAAGAAGAGGGGCGGGGGGGTATGCCTTATGATTAACGAGAAGTGGTGTGATCATAACAACATACAGGAACTCAAGTCCTTCTCTTCACCTGACTTAGGATTCCTCACAATCAAATGTCGACCGCATTAGCCCTCTCCTGTACTCCCTGTTCACCCACGACTGCGTGGCCATGCACGCCTCCAACTCAATCATCAAGTTTGCGGATGACACTACAGTGGTAGGCTTGATTACCAACAACGACGAGATGGCCTACAGGGAGGAGGTGAGGGCCCTTGGAGTGTGGTGTCAGGAAAATAACCTCACACTCAACGTCAACAAAACTAAGGAGATGATTGTGGACTTCAGGAAACAGCAGAGGGAACACCCCCCTATCCACATCGACGGGACAGTAGTGGAGAGAGTAGTAAGTTAAGTTCCTCGGCGTACACATCACGGACAAACTGAATTGGTCCACCCACACAGACAGCGTTGTGAAGAAGGCACAGCAGTGCCTCTTCAACCTCAGGAGGCTGAAGAAATTTGGCTTGTCACCAAAAGCACTCACAAACTTCTGCAGATGCACAATCGAGAGCATCCTGTCGGGCTGTATCACCGCCTGGTACGGCAACTGCTCCGCCCACAACCGTAAGGCTCTCCAGAGGGTAGAGGTCTGCACAACGCATCATGGGGGGCAAACTACCTGCCCTCCAGGACACCTACACCAACCGATGTCACAGGAAGGTCATAAAGATCATCAAGGACAACAACCACCCAAGCCAACGCCTGTTCACCCCGCTATCATTCAGAAGGCGAGGTCAGTACAGGTGCATCAAAGCAGGGACCGAGAGACTGAAAAACAGCTTCTCTCTCAAGGCCATCAGACTGTTAAACAGCCACCACTAACATTGAGTGGCTGCTGCCAAAATATGGACTCAACTCAAGCCACTTTAATAATGGAAATTGATGGAAAAAATGCATCACTTGCCACTCAATGCTATGTCGGGTATGTAATGTAGGGTATGTAATCATTATATTAAGTGGCATTGTGTGGCAATGCCATTTAATATAATGATTACATACCCTACATTACTCATCTCATATGTATATACTGTACTCTATATCATCTACTGCATCTTGCCATCTTTATGTAATACATGTATCACTAGCCACTTTAAACTGACACTTTATGTTTACATACCCTACATTACTCATCTCATATGTATATACTGTACTCTATACCATCTACTGCATCTTGCCTATGCCGTTCTGTACCATCACTCATTCATATATCTTTATGTACATATTCTTTATCCCTTTACACTTGTGTGTCTATAAGGTAGTAGTTGTGGAATTGTTAGATTACTCGTTGGTTATTACTGCATTGTTGGAACTAGAAGCACAAACATTTCTCTACACACGCATTAACATCTGCTAACCATGTGTATGTGACAAATACAATTTTAACTAGTAGCAGGGTAACGGTTCAATGTGAACCCAAAGGACAAGATAAACTGTATAGTGTAAGTCAGAAGTTTACATACACTTAGGTTGGAGTCATTAAAACTCGTTTTTCAACCACTCCACAAATGTATTGTTAACAAACTATAGTTTTGACGGTTAGGACATCTACTTTGTGCATGACACAAGTCATTTTTCCAACAATTGTTAACAGACAGATTATTTCACTGTATCACAATTCCAGTGGGTCATAAGTTTACATACACTAAGTTGACTGTGCCTTTATACAGAAAATTATGTCATGGCTTTAGAAGCTTGATAGGCTAATTGACATCATTTGAGTCAATTGTAGGTGTACCTGTGGATGTACTTCAAGGCCTACCTCCAAACTCAGTGCCTCTTTGCTTGACATGATGGGAAAATCAAAAGAAATCAGCCAAGACCTCAAAAATAATTTGTAGACCTCCACAAGTCTGGTTCATCCTTGGGACCAATTTCCAAATGCCTGAAGGTACCACGTTCATCTGTACAAACAATAGTACGTAAGTATAAACACCATGGGACCATGCAGCCTTCATTGCGCTCAGGAAGGAGATGCGTTCTGTCTCCTAGAGATGAATGTACTTTGGTGCCAAAAGTACAAATCAATCCCAGAACAACAGCAAAGGACCTTGTGAAGATGCTGGAGGAAACAGGTACAAAGGTATCTATATCCACAGTAAAACGAGTCCTATATCGACATAACCTGAAAGGCCACTCAGCAAGGAAGAAGCCACAGCTCCAAAACCGCCATAAAAAAAGCCAGACTACGGTTTGCAACTGCACATGGGGACAAAGATAGTACTTTTTGGAGAAATGTCCTCTGGTCTGATGAAACAAAAATAGAACTGTTCGGCCATAATGACCATCGTTATGTTTGGAGGAAAAAGGGGGAGGCTTGCAAGCCGAAGAACACCACCCCAACCGTGAAGCACGGGGGTGGCAGCATCATGTTGTGGGGGGTGCTTTGCTGCAGGAGGGATGGTGTATTTCACAAAATAGATGGCATCATGAGGAAAGAAAATTATGTGGATATATTGAAGCAACATCTCAAGGAAGGAAGTTAAAATTTAGTCACAAATGGGTCTTCCAAATGGACAATGACCACAAGCATACTTCCAAAGTTGCGGCAAAATGTGATGAAAGAAATAAACGCTGAAATAAATCACTCTTCTTTTATTCTGACATTTCACATTCTTAAAATAAAAAGTGGTGATTCTAACTGACCTAAGACAGTGAATTTTTACTAGGATTAAAATGTCAGGAATTGTGAAAAACAGAGTTTAAATGTACAGTGCCTTGCGAAAGTATTCGGCCCCCTTGAACTCTGCGACCTTTTGCCACATTTCAGGCTTCAAACAAAGATATAAACCTGTATTTTTTTGTGAAGAATCAACAACAAGTGGGACACAATCATGAAGTGGAACGAAATTTATTGGATATTTCAAACTTTTTTAACAAATCAAAAACTGAAAAATTGGGCGTGCAAAATTATTCAGCCCCCTTAAGTTAATACTTTGTAGCGCCACCTTTTGCTGCGATTCCAGCTGTAAGTCGCTTGGGGTATGTCTCTATCAGTTTTGCACATTGAGAGACTGAAATGTTTTCAAAACAGCTTGAGCTCAGTGAGGTTGGATGGAGAGCATTTGTGAACAGCAGTTTTCAGTTCTTTCCACAGATTCTCGATTGGATTCAGGTCTGGACTTTGACTTGGCCATTCTAACACCTGGATATGTTTATTTTTGAACCATTCCATTGTAGATTTTGCTTTATGTTTTGGATCATTGTCTTGTTGGAAGACAAATCTCCGTCCCAGTCTCAGGTCTTTTGCAGACCCCAGGTTTCTTCCAGAATGGTCCTGTATTTGGCTCCATCCATCTTCCCATCAATTTTAACCATCTTCCCTGTCCCTGCTGAAGAAAAGCAGGCCCAAACCATGATGCTGCCACCACCATGCTTGACAGTGGGGATGGTGTGTGTTCAGGGTGATGAGCTGTGTTGCTTTTACACCAAACATAACGTTTTGCATTGTTGCCAAAAAGTTAAATTTTGGTTTCATCTGACCAGAGCACCTTCTTCCGCATGTTTGGTGTGTCTCCCAGGTGGCTTGTGGCAAACTTTAAACAACACTTTTTATGGATATCTTTAAGAAATGGCTTTCTTCTTGCCACTCTTCCATAAAGGCCAGATTTGTGCAATATACAGTCGATTGTTGTCCTATGGACAGAGTCTCCCACCTCAGCTGTAGATCTCTGCAGTTCATCCAGAGTGATCATGGGCCTCTTGGCTGCATCTCTGATCAGTCTTCTCCTTGTATGAGCTGAAAGTTTAGAGGAACGGCCAGGTCTTGGTAGATTTGCAGTGGTCTGATACTCCTTCCATTTCAATATTATCGCTTGCACAGTGCTCCTTGGGATGTTTAAAGCTTGGGAAATCTTTTTGTATCCAAATCCGGCATTAAACTTCTAACAGTATCTCGGACCTGCCTGGTGTGTTCCTTGTTCTTCATGATGCTCTCTGCGCTTTTAACGGACCTCTGAGGCTATCACAGTGCAGGTTCATTTATACAGAGACTTGATTACACACGGGTGGATTGTATTTATCATCATTAGTCATTTAGGTCAACATTGGATCATTCAGAGATCCTCACTGAACTTCTGGAGAGAGTTTGCTGCACTGAAAGTAAAGGGTGTTGAATAATGTTGCACGCCCAATTTTTCAGTCGTTCCACTTCATGATTGTGTCCCACTTGTTCTTGATTCTTCACAAAAAAAAATACAGTTTTATATCTTTATGTTAAAAGCCTGAAATGTGGCAAAAGGTCGCAAAGTTCAAGGGGGCCGAATACTTTTGCAAGGCACTGTATTTGGCTAAGGTTTATGTAAACTTCCGACTTCAACTGTAATTGTTGCAAATTGAACTTTAATTAAATGAGTCGATTCTTCATATGGGAAATTTCATTGAACAACAAAAGGGAATATTGAATGACCCATCGCATATCCCAAAAACGTTTTCAACATTCATCTGTAAAATGATAGTCTAGAAACTAAAGCATTGGTTGTCTTCCTCTCAGGCGTTCATGTCTTGAACATCAGACTGAGGCCTCATCTTCACTGTCACTTTCCAACCTTATTGAGGATGGCTCGTTGTCAGGCTCAAAAAGCCTCAAATTTGCCCGGACAATTTTCGACCCTTGTATTGGTCAGCTTGTTTCGTGCTTTGGAGTGTGTGTTCCCAAACAAGGGCCAGTTGCGCTCAGAGGAGGCTGATGTTGGTGGGATTTGGAGGATGGAGGCAACAGGGGAAAGAGCCTCAGATCCTCAAATTCCCTTCCATCAGGTGGCTGATGAGATATGTTGGCACGACTGCCATATAACCGGTACATCTCCATCCCAAAGCCCTTGCTTGGAAGTATATTTTGCCAGACTGCCAAGAACCTTGCCCTCCTCCAGGCCAACGTGGTGAGACACGGTAGTGATGACACCATAGGCCTTGTTGATCTCCACACCAGACAGGATGCTCTTGCCAGCATACTTGGGGTCGACATGTAGTTCTGCGACATTTGTATGGGCTTCAGGCAGAAGTCTTCACACTTTTTGATGTATTTCAGAACTGCAGTTTCCTCCGCTTTGATCAACAGTGAAGTGGGCAGGACAGTACGGATTTATTCTCTTACATCTGCAAGCAGTCTGAACATCAGACAGGATGGCATGGACTCCCTCAATCCGTGCAATGGCTACTGCTATAGGTTTCAGGGGTTTCAGGCTGCTTACCCTCTCTCCCAAATACATCATCCAGGAGGATCCTCTTGGTAGGGCTGTCTATATCGGCAGACTGTGATATGGCCATTTCTTGGAGAGACTCCTTCCCCTACAAGAGACTGTCAAACATGATGACAACACCACCTCAATGGGTGTTGCCGGGCAGCTTCAATGTGGTGCTCTTATTCTTCTCACTTTGCTTGGTGAGGTAGATTGTTGCTATAACTTGATGGCCCTTCACATACCTAACCATTTCCTTAGCTCTCTTGTAGAGTGTATCCATTGTTTTCAGTGTCATGATGTCTGTGAGGAGCAGATTCAATGCATGAGCAGCACAGCCAATGGGTGTGATGTGAGGGTAGGGCACCTCCACTTTAGACCAAGTAGCCTTCATGTTTGCAGTATTGTCTGTCACCAGTGCAAATACCTTCTGTGGTCCAAGGTCATTGATGACTGCCTTCAGCTCATCTGCAATGTAGAGACCGGTGTGTCTGTTGTCCCTTGTGTCTGTGCTCTTGTATAATACTGGTTGAGTAGATAAATGAGTAGATAAGCAAATGAGTAGATAAATGAGTAGATAAAGCATGTCTGGTTGGAGGGGTGGCTAGGCGAAGAACATTCAAAAATCTCTTCCAATACACATTGCCTGTGTGCATCAGAGGTGAACCAGTCACATACACAGCTCGAGCAAGTATCCCTCAGCATTTCTCTGACTAAGTTCCTCCATTGAGTCAAAAAAAAAAGTTTTATTCCAGGAAGTTCATGAGCTGTTGCTATCGATAAGGTGTCTGATTCATCCTTTTCACCTCGAATAGAAGTAGAGGGACTTTTGTCAGAGTTGTTTGTTGTGAGGGCTGAGGAGACTTTATGCACTTGGTCAGATGATTCTGCATCTTTGTTGCATTCTTCACATATACTTTGGCACAGTATTTGCAAATGTCCACAGCTTTTCCTTCTACATTAGCTGTAGTAAAATGTCTTCACACATCAGATAGTGCCCATGGCATTTTCCTGTAAAAAAAAGAAGTAAAAAAACTAAAACAATTCCATTTACAGATAAATAGTTAAGCAGTTACATTAATCAACTCCTTTGTTAGATAAATGTTTTAAAATTAAACATGTATGGAAAACCCACATGGTAGCAAAAACTAACGAGCAGAAATGGTTAACAAGTTAGAAATGATTTAAACACATTTTGCTGTAGGCTACTATTTACTAGTTAACAAAACATAATGTATGTAATATAAAATACATTCACCCCACCCAGTATTGTAATTAAAACTTACCAGAAAGCTTGTAGTCCTTGGTCAGACAGTGTAGTAGTGTGGGCTCAATAGCATCTCATTAGTGTGCAAGATCTTGAGAATCAGCTGTACATGTGATGGGAGAGTGCACTGTGCATGTAGAGGATTGCAATTCCATTGAATTGGGGATAGTTTAACCAAAATATGCTGCAATATGCTACAATACCTAGAATGAACATAGAACTTGTGTATCCCACAAAAAAGGTTCACTGTTGTAAGCTAACTTTTTTTAAATGAATTTAAGCAAAATTCCCAGGCTTAACTTCTCATGGAAAATTTCTGGAAAAATGTCTGAAATTTACCGGAAAGTTTCTGACCCTTTGCAACCCTAGTGGCAATTAAGAGTTTTTCAATTTACACATGTACATTATTGGTGGAAAATAACAGGTCCAAGCAAAAGGTCACATACATAAAGGGTTCATGACCGTCAATCCAATATTGATATCTTGCTGTTGTTTACAGTTAGTTATCTTGCTGTTGTTTACAGTTCACTATGTGTACAGGCACATAGTGATTTTAAATGGCCCCAAAGCAATTTCCATACTCCCTCATGCTGGGTTATATAACTTTGCTGTGATGTAATCTCAGCTCTCTCATCACCTGGAGTTAACACTAACAGACGGTAGAAACTAGAATTATTGGGGACCTTTTGAAGAGGGACTGACATAGGTATAAAATACATGAGTATGAGACAGAAAGAGAGAGAATGAGAAGAGAGCGAGATCCGAGGACTGTGAATAAAGATGTGTGTGGTGCAGAATGAAAAGCACACCAGGGTTAGCTGGATGACAGCAACTGCATTCGGATTCTCTGTTAGCCAATGCAAATGTGTCAAATGATCACGTTTTTCTGCATTCTAATACAATAATGAACTGAACATGTTCAATCAATATTTGACTAAGACCACTTTTTATAGCCTAGGCCTATAATGACATCATCAAAGACTACATAATAGGCTTCATCACGGACGCACATTTAAAAAAATAGGCTAGGTATGGAAACAAAAAAAGGAATGGAAACATCATCTTACAAATTCCCTTGTGGATTGCATAAGTATACATGTCCATTCCTCTCCACGACCGGGCGCGGAACCCTTCTCTTCTTGTCAATTATAAGCGAGAATGGAGTCGAATAAACCCGTACTCTGGCCGAGAGCTATATGGAATAGGAATTGTCTATATGAAATCAGCATTTTCGGTCACATTCCTCTTATGGTATTGCCATGGACCATAATGGAGTTCTAACGTTGGAGACAACGTCGGTTGCATAAAGTCATTGGTTTCAATTCATTCATGGAAATGTTTAAATCCAGTTCACGCGAGACAGAATATCAACATTGATTTAATGTGATCAGAATAACACTTACTGCAATGCTGGCAACTGTAGATTCTGGTCGTTCGATCATTGTAGTACTAGTGTGACACCACCCACCCAGGAGCCGAAGAAATCAGGCATACAAAAAATAAGAAAACTACGAAACAAAAGCGTTAGAGACGCTGCTTTCAAAAGACACGTCCTATTCAGGCAATTTAACGTTTATTTTTTATTTTTTTTAATGTAGCAACAGAACCCTAATGCCTCTAAACGGGCCCAAAATAATGAAATTGGGTAGGTGGTATCGACATACCACTAGTGAAGCATCATGAACAGCAGAAGGGATTTTTTTTCCCAAGCTACAAATCTCAAAAGGCGATTGTGTCCTCCTTTGGAACTGCATGCCTATTGGCTAAAGACATCTAAAATTGTGATGTCAGACAAGATCCGACAGCCTACCGAATTCTATTGGTTCTAAAGGTGAACTGTCTGCATTGTGGCCAGCCGAGCCTTTTACCTCGAATCTTTTACGAATGCCTTGGACGTAAATACCAAAAATGCGCAGTTTGATTTGTATATTTCACAGGTCAAGTATCGCATACATGCGTGCTTCTTCTTAGGATTCTCAACAGGATGATCAAGAAACAAAAACGTAAATTAATTCATCCCACATTGTCTTTTGACATCTGCCGTATACGGTCTAGTTGCGCTCTCTTGTGGTTGTGCAGTTGAAGTAGCTGAATTAGGCCTATTAGTTATGTTCTGTTAGAATGCACGTTTGTTGAGTGTAAAATTGTTTTTTTTTGGCCAACGCACATTTTTTGGAACGTGACACACACACACACACACACACACACACACACACACACACACACACACACACACACACACACACACACACACACACACACACACACACACTTCCTCTGGGTATCTGACGCTCAGCAAAGATAAAGCAGCACTTCTCCTGCCGCTTGACATTCGAAGACCTACACAACACACACTTATGGGTCAGTTTGGGTCACACACACACACACACACACACACACACACACACACACACACACACACACACACACACACACACACACACACACACACACACACACACACACACACACACACACACACACACACACACACACACACACACACAAGTTAGAAATCCACCACTAGAGGTCAGTTGCAGATAGCAGATGAGCACCAGAATTAGCTGGCCACTTTGTGGTTCTTTGTAGCTCAGTTGGTAGAGCATGACAATTGTAACTCCAGGGTAGTGGTTTTGATTCCTGGGCCCACCCATATGTAAAATGTATGCATGCATGACTGTTGCTTTGGATAAAAGTGTTTGCTAAATGGCATATAACATGTGTTTCATGCTGAGAGGTTTAGACACAGACACAATTAAGTAGCCTACAACTGAATGTGGTTTAGATATATATTTTTACAGTCCTGTTTCATCAGGTAAGCATTAAAACATAGAGAGATGCATTAAAACCAACAAATGGTTTATCCACATGCATTTTAATTCATTGAAGGCAATCAAACAGAATGGGCCTATAGAATGTTGTTCCATGGGACATTCTATGGAACTACATTCTAATTTAATCTAACCATCCTATGCACAACTCATTCAGCACAAATATGTGTTTTACGGATTCAAAAAATAAATATTGACTATCGATCACAGGCATCAAATGGTAAAGAGAGAGGTATACACAGCATTACAGTTATATGGAGATCATTTAGCTTATCTATTTGCCCAGATAGACCCAGGTGGTGTTTTGGCTCAGGACCTTGACTGCTCTCTCTGAGGCAGAGTTCTGGCCATGTCCTTCTTGTGTAACCGAGTAATAAAATAGGTTTTGAAGGATTTGCTTTGACGTTGACATAGATGAGGTTCACATCACCATGGTTACAGGAGTGGCGTCTGCTTCCCAAAGTTCTTGCCGTCCAGGATGTTGATGTAGTCCTTCACCCATCTGTCTGAGGGCCTGGCACACACCCGTCTCCCCTTCTGGGTCTTAAACCTGAACATAGAAATGCACTGTTATCAGCACAGCATAACAGTATGAACCCCATAGGGAAATGCACATACAAGATACCGTTGATACTGACACCATCCTTTTTTAGATTATGATGTGACTTGTGGCGCAGCGGTCTAAGGCACTACAGCTCAGTGCTTGAGGTGTCACTACAGACCATGGTTCAATTCCACGCTGGGCACAGTTGGCCCAGTGTCATCCAGGTTTGGCCGTCATTGTAAATAAGAATTTGTTCTTAACTGACTTGCATAGTTAAATAAATCAAATCAAATGATCTTATTTGAGATGAAAATGCCCAATGTGAAAGTGAAGTAGTGAAAATCAATCACATGACGGAGGAATATAGCACATTTTGCATTTTACAACAGGGGTAAACTCACAAAAAAGTCTAAACATTGAATTTGACCCCTGGATGATGAGAGGTTGTTGTGTCTCTCCTTGTGGATTGATCTCTAACACAGATTGCTTTGAGGATTCGGCCACTAATGGGTAACCCTAACCCCCTGTAACTGTCCCAGTCACAGCATGATTGAATCAATGACTATGTCTGTCTGACACCTGTTTCACACTACTTTTACAACATATCACCGTTTCTTTGACATTTCATTCATTTGAATTCCTACATACGGTACGGCATCTTGAGTGTTTGAATCAAATTGTAATAAGCCTAACTCTCATCGCCACACACATATCCACTTACACGCACATCAATAGTATAAGTACAATAGGGTTTACTCACATAACTGCCGGGTTAGAGCACTGCTGGCTGGTCTTTGTGTAACCCACCACTCTTCCTCTGGGTATCTGACGCTCAGCAAAGGTAAAGCAGCACTTCTCCGGCCCGCTTGACATTCGAAGACCTACACAACACACACTTATGGGTCAGTTTGGGTCTCTCACACACACACACACACACACACACACACACACACACACACACACACACACACACACACACACACACACACACACACACACACACACACACACACACACACACACACACACACACACACACACACACACACACACACATCTGGCCCCCACAAATATAGTTAAACACTTCCACACTCAAAAATACAAACATTCCAATTGTCACTTACCTTCGCTAAATGTGATGGCACTCAGTACAAGAACAAGCACAGACAGCATAGCAAGACGAGGGGTGAACATGCTGGCTCAGGTGGGGTGGAGATTAGATGAGGAGAAGTCTGCTGTGAATACTGGACTCAAGCTATCTTGTCTGCTGTGTGGTGGAGGGAACAGAGGACCAATATTTATAGTCTGGTGAGAGTGTTAGGGGAATATCCAGAAAGTGATAGTCTCAGTCACCTTTTATTTTTTTATTTTTTTTACATCTTATTGACATTTAGTATGTGTACATGTGGGTGGGTTTCATCCCATGCATCAGTGTGTTGCCGTCTCCCATTATGACATGCCTGTATTTCACTTCCCTTTTTCGCCATTGGTTTTTACACGAGAAGTACATCATTTGTGGGACTTTTATTTCTATAGCCTGTTGATCTGTTGATCAGCAAAACTATTCTTAGAGTTAGATAATGAAAGAAAAACCTCAAAGTAGCCTATATAAATTGCACAAGAAGTATATACATTTATGGACTTTTTAAGGTATTGTTTCTCTTTATTCACTATTGAATCAACACTAGAAATGCTACACTGAAAAACAACACTAGTTACTGTTGACGCACCTGTGTGCCATCAAAATCCCCATCAAAATCTGTCAGTTTAAACTAGAGATATGTTTTTTTGCATGGGCTGGTCTCAATCTACCACATCCACCTATGTTGGCCTTCCGCATTTGTAGTGGAACCTGCCCGAGCTCTACGAAGTCATGAGACCACTCTATGGAAAGATGAGACTTCACGAACACAATGGCAAAAACATTTTTTTTATATACCTATAGAAGTCCTAAAACTAGAAGTCAAATAGCTAAAGGCTTAGACTTTTAGCCACCAAAGGCTTAGACTTTTAGAGGTTAAATCTGACCAATATGCTGTGTGGTATGAAAGGGATACTTCTGCAGGTTACCATACATTTCAAGAACCTTTTAGAATTCTGAAGAACCGTAGATGCTATGTCAAGAAACCCACACTTCACTCAAAGGTTCTTTATCTTAAGAGCTGTGGAAGAACCATTAAGAACATTCTTTTTGTCAGATCTCATGTACTGTAATGCTCAAATAAATGAATACATATTCTGTGCCAGGTTATATTTAGGCTATCTGGTATAAGTGCATAAACCTAAACTTTAGGGCTTAACTGTACACGTGCCAAATAGCCTACACAGCCAATCGCCAAATAATTATTCGGGGAACGGGCAGAAAATTGAATGTCAATCCACGGAGGCAAAAAATACGTTGTCGAAGGTGAATTCAATAAGACAAAAGCTGTGAATGGAGAGTTGAAAATAAAGAGAAGTGAGGGCCAGAAAAGCAATGTTTGGGAAATATTTAAGTTGTAAAAGAGGATGATAGCAGTGCTGGTGGCTGTTATGTGTGATGATTGTGAGGCGGTATACAATTTGACTGTTACAGGTACTGTAGCCTATTATACTGTTTAGATGGGTTAAATTGAAATTGAAATCTGGACACTGACTGTAGGTCTATAACCTCTCACATAGCCTTATTAATAACTCCTGCAGAATGTAGCCTTTCTTGCAGGAAAATTATACACCAAATGTAGGCAACATTTTTATGGGAACAGGAGTGGAGAAATATGATTTCTTTCTGCAGCTTGAGAGAATACAATGCACAGTTAGATACCATCTGTAGAGGTGCTGTCTTCCTAATAAAAGCATGGTAAAAGCTGATTGTATTTCAACTACATAAAATATACCTCGAAGCTGAACTGAAATCTGATCAGAAACAGCTTGGGTCGTTTTTACAGCTTTCTTTTTCCTTACAACCGTTCAAACTGATGTCATTTGGACATTTTGCACAGAAAATCTTTCCTGTTTTTCTTATTGCATTATTGTATTTCCTCCTAAGTCCCTAAACATTTTTTTCTCCTTGAAAGATGACAGAGACAACTTTACTGATGTCAACCAGATTGAAGGATTAATTATATTGTCACGCCCTGACCTTAGTTATATTTGTTTTCTTTAATGTTTTGGTATGGTCAGGGTGTGACAAGGGCGGGTTGTTTAGTTTTTGTATTGTCTAGGGGTTTTTGTTTTTCTAGTCTAGGTGTTTATATGTCTATGGTTGCCGAGATTGGTTCTCAATCAGAGACAGCTGTTTATCGTTGTCTCTGATTGGGGACCATATTTAGGTAGCCATATTCCTTGGGTATTTTGTGGGTTGTTATTCTATGTTTAGTTACCTGTTTGCACTAGTCATATAGCTTCACGGTTTGTATAGTGTTGTTCAGTGTTCGTTCTTTGATTAAAAGAGTATGTACACTTACCACGCTGTGCCTTTGTCTCCTCCATATGACGACCGTGACATATATTGATCTATGACATGATTCTGTTGAGCGAGGATTTATTTAGTATTCTAGGGCAACATTTAATGACAGAAGAGAAGCTACATTAATTTAATTATAGATAAATAGACTAACAAACAGCCTACCAAAATGTTGGAAATTATAAGCAGAAACATCAGGCAAAAACAAAACCTGCACCCCCTTTCAAAAAAGTTTTACACAAGCAGGTGATTTCCCCTCTTTATTAAAAGTCCTCCTATTACAGTGTTTTTGCATGTGTTTCTAGTCATGCATGTAGAAGGCTTTAGTATAGAATTGCTGTTGAATGTTGTCATTATAAATGAGAGTTGCTTTTTATTAGAAACAAATGTGTTTGGTTGACTGGACACGCAATCTGCAGAACTCATTAGCATATAGGGCATATCATCAAGCTCAAATAAACAATAATAACCTCGAAATTAGATACAAATTATAAGGCATGTGTTATTGGTTTGGAAGAATGCAATTATTATGGACCCTTCTGGTTGGCAAAAGATGCCAAAATGGCCAAATGTTTATCTCACATTTGGTCTTGTGTCTCTGTTTGTTTTTGGTTTATGTTCACAGGGACTCCCCTCCTTGGGGTTTTCAAAAAAGCTAATTCAAGGGCATGCTGTCACAGCGAAGAGTGCTTTGTTGTTTGTCAAGTGTAACATAGAACTCCCCTCTCCCCTGATATTAAAAAGCAGAAGTCCACGTCATACGAGGAAAGTACACACAAGGTTTTACTTCCTTGTCACTTTTCTCTCTTTCTATGCACAAGTTGTTCATTTCCTTTCTATGTCCTATACAATGTGACACTAAGCACAATTACCCTGTGTAACTCTAAGCTTTCATAGACAGTGAAGCTCAGAAAATGGCTGTGAGCTGTGGTATGTTCATGGGCATGACTTACACAACTTGAGGTAGTGAAAACAAATTCACACACAGGTACGCGCGCACCTCTGGCTGGTCTTTGTGTGACCCACCACTCTTCCTCTGGGTATCTGATGCTCAGCAAAGGTAAAGCAACATTTATTTTCCACCGCTTGCTATACAAAGACCTACACAACACACAGTTATGGGTCAGTTTGGGTCACGCATGCACACACACACAGTCCCTAAGTCCCAGTGAGACAGAAGGCTTCTGTGGTGTTTTCCACTGGAGGCTTGGCAAAGAATGACTGTTGGTGAATGAGACTCCTTCAGACATATACTCCACACTCAAATTAAAGACACAGAGAGCCAGTGATTCAAAGAGGGAAAATATATTTTTTTTTAAAGCAGAAGAAAAGAAGCTGTTGAATAAGCTTAAAAAAGAGAGAGCCAATTCCCTGCCACATCACTCAGATAACGAGGCTACCCCAAAGCAGCATTCCCCACAAAATGATTTTACAAAACCATCAGTTATTATAGAGAACAAAATCAAAAGAATAGCAATGTGATGCATTACCTGTGGAGAGACTAGAAGCCATGGAGCATCATCATAACACTTTGCAAGCAGCTACAGCAGTCCCCCTGCCTGCCCCTGACCCCCAGTCCCTGACTCAAAAACAGACCCAACCGCAGAGAGGCTGAGGGACTGGAGAGTCAGACCAGCACAAGGGAGATGTTATTTCCAAGAGTTTGTGAACTAAACGAGGGAACTGCAGCATCCTAAATATGGAACAGATCAATGCAAGATGGGCCATGTACTGTATTAAAAAAGCACAAATATAAACCCTACCAATATTACTACTACTAATACTACTACTACTAATAATAATAAAGAGGCTTTAGAGCGTATAAAAGCAGCCAGGTGATAGTAGATGAGTAGAAATGCCAGGTGGGCATACATACAGTACATACATACAGTACATACATACAGTACATACATACAGTACATACATACATACAGTACATACATATTAAAGTACAGAGATATTCTGACCGACCAGGATCCCTCCATGACCTGAAACAAGTAAGCAGGTGTGTAAACGTTCACCTCTGCTGTGGCCACAACCAGGAATAAGATCTATAAATACTGCACCATGCTAAAGTGGGACATGGGGTCGTCACATATCCCAAAGCCAGCTCTGCACACATATGCACATCCCTTATCATCCTGTGATACAGCCAGCAATAGCAACAGTGTCAATAAGAACAGGTGAGAGAATAAAAAGGTGTTGTCACAAATGAGGCAGGCATCAGTGCCAATGGTGTCTGTGTATGTAATGAGTGTGCAGGTGTGTGTGTTTGTGGGTTTTGGCAGGGTGGCATTTCATGCAGACTCATTGCATTGGCAGCATTTGAGATTGCATTGTCAGGGGAACATGCTTATCGCCCTGGAGACCAGGCTTTCAACCCAAACAGTCTGTGATTAAAATTCTTATTGAGGGATTGCATCTGATATCCTCACTATCCTCCCCATGCAGACCCCCCCCCGCTCCCCCACCCAGGCCCTCCTAACTAAGTTACTCTTATCTAATCATATCACGTGTTCCTCACTGCTCAGCTCTGCATAACAACCAAACAACCACTAAAACATGAGATGCCAGTCAGATTGGCCCCAAAAGATCCCTTTCAGATGTTATTTTTCATACAATACTTCATTATAAATTTAAAGTATTAAATGTGGGTGTTTCAACTCCCTACAAAGATGGTACGTTGACCATAGAAACCATTAGAAAGAGTTAGAAAAAAAGACATAATGCCGAGGTTCCATGAATTGGGGTTAAGGTAAGAGAGGAACAAACACACCAACACAGAGACACAGTAAGCCAGGCTACACTCTAAATTCCATGAGTCAAGAGAAGTCTCATGTCACCGTTTTAAATCAAATAAAGAACAAAGTTTAGACGCTTCCGAGCCCAAAAAGTAAAAACAGAAAAAGGTCAGACATAAATGAGGCCTAAAAACATAAAAGTATCTAAATACAGGAAATGAGTCATAGTAAGTCAATCATTGGGACTCCATCATCAGGGAGCTGATAGACCCCGAGGACCAGAGGTGATACATGGTACGGTGGAGACCTGTAGGTGTGTGAGTCAACCTCAGACTGTGTGTGTTTGTGTGAGTCTTTGGCTCAGTCCCTCAGGTCCAGACCTCTGGCACACACAACAACCACTCTTTTATCTCTCTCCACTAGGTTCTCTCTGGATCACATGACTCCTCTGCATCTACTCCTTTATTTCTTCTTCGTTATGTCCACCCGTTTCTTCTCCTTTTTCAAGCTCTGTCTTTCTCAGGCCTGAGTTCCTTGCCTTCCCTCTGCCTCTTCGGTCCCCGTTCTTCCTCTGTGGCAGTATAAAGGGTGTAGGCCTAAGGCTCCTCCTCTCCTGTGGACACAGCCAGACGCATGGCCACAGACAGGTGGTCAGTGAGGCCGGCCAGCTGGGTGATGAAGCTAAACTCTTCAATGTCCTGCAGGTGGCAACAGAGAGTAGGTACATGACATCATTATAATTTCATAATACAACATTATGGGATTACAGATTAATTATATCACGTTATCATAATACTAGATTACAACGCGGCATATTTTAAATCATAATCCTCTGAGCCATTGTGCATAATGTCCTTGACAATTTGGTTTATCTGAAAATGTATGTCACTCAGAATTCTTGCCATAGCTACATTTAATCACAAGGTGGCAGTTCAGTGCCATGATTCATAATGAGAAAAGCGAGATGTTGTTGAGCACAGATTTGCAATCTATGCAAATAAAGTAATTTGGTTTTCTAATCCTCTTTGACCCATAAACAAAATGTGATGAAAACATTGTCCTAACCCTTCTTTCCCGATTGATTTGATCTGGTCTTGATCAGCTGTGGTTCTGTTATGCTCAGTCTCCTTCTTTTGTGTGTTTCTACATCTCGACCTCCTTGGGATCTTGAGGGTATTTGGTCAATGAACGTACCATTTTCCAGTCCTGCTGCACTGCCTCACTGTAAAGGATGTAGTCGATCCTCCTCCCGTTGCCTTTCAGGGGGATCTTTCTGCCCTTCTGATTAGGACAGTGGTTTTTATTGGTGGGGAACACCAGGTATTCCTTCCTCCCCTCCTCATTCTCCATCACTCTGTCAATGGAAACAATCAACCACTTACTTAAAAACACCTTAAAATTGCAGCCCAAATAAATGCTTCACAGAGTTCAAGTAACACACACACATCTCAACATCAACTGTTCAGGGGAGGCTGTGTGAATCAGGCCTTGATGGTCAAATTGTTGCAAAGAAACCACTACTGAAGGACACCAATAATAAGAGACTTGCTTGGGCCAAGAAACATGAGCAATGGACATTAGACCGGTGGAAATTGGTTGTTTGGTCTGGAGTCCAAATTGGAGATTTTTGGTTCCAACCGCCTTGTCTTTGTGAGATGTGGTGTGGGTGAACTGATGATCTCCGCATGTGTATTTTCCACCATAAAGCATGGAGGGGGAGGTGTGGTGAGGTGAGGATGCTTTGCTTGTGACAATGTCAGTGATTTTTTTTAAATTCAAGGCACACTTAACCAGCATGGCTACCATAGCATTCTGCAGCGATACGCCATCCCATCTGGTTTGGGCTTAGTGGGACTACAGTATCTTTTTGTTTTTCAACATGACAATGACCTAACACACCTTCAGGCTGTGTAAGAGCTATATGACCAAGAAGGAGTGTGACGTAGAGCTGCATCAGATAACCTGGCCTCCACAATCCCTCGAACTCAACCAAATTGAGATGGTTTGGAACGAGTTGGACCATAGAATGAAAGGAAAGCAGCCAACAAGTACTCAGCATGTGTGGGAACTCCTTCAAGACTGCATTCTCGGGGAAGCCGACAGAATGCCAAGAGTGTGCAAAGCTGTCATCAAGGCAAAGGGTGGCTATTTGGTTACTACACTTGTTTGGTTACTACATGATTCCATATGTGTTATTTCATAGTTTTGATGTCTTCACTAATATTCTACAATGTAGAAAAAAGTCAAATAAAGAAAAACCCTTGAATGAGTAGGTGTTCTAAAACTTTTGATGGGTAGTATATAACCATAACGAAACTTTGACAACATTTAGAGAATGTTCTCAGAACGTTTAAATTTCTTTTTTTTTTACCAGTCAGGAAACATATGGCTTCGTTCCGATAACCAATGTGAAACCAAAAACACATGTTCCCACAATTTCCAAGGAACCAAAGGTGCGAGCTGGGTGCTATGTATTCTATGTACTACATGTTATTATTATTATGTCTTTGTGTGAGTTGATACCAGTTGTTTTACTTACTTTTGTAAACTCTCTGGTGAACTGACCTCCTCGTCATAAAGCCTACTGGTGTCCAGTAGTGTTCCTGTTAACGTACACACACACACACACACAGACACACACACACACACACACACACACACACACACACACACACACACACACACACACACACACACACACACACACACACACACACACACACACACACACACACACACACACACACACACACACACACACACACCTGGGTTAGAGAACAGCTGACAGGGAGGAATTTGAGTTCACCTGACCAACTTCGTAATCTGACAATGGATGGCAGCTCATAGAAACCTGTACTTCTGAAGCCTGTCTTCTCTATAATTTCTCAAAAACTCAACAATAACACAAATGGATGAACTGTAGTTGGGCAAAAAAAAAAGAACACTCCAGTATCTGCCTCCTCTGTGACATAACAGATCTCTCACCGAACCTCGAAAATGTTAATTTAGAGAATTGTGATCAGCAAACACATGTGTAGTAACAGTAATGAGGACCTCTGAGGACCTAGGCTTAGGCTAATGATGTCTCCCGCAAGGAGGAGGGCGAGACAACATTTAAATGAGCAGTAGATGGGAAGGAGAACATGGTGACTCACAGTGATTAACATAACTCCCATATACAGTATCTACACATTGACTCTAGTGCACAATAAACTTGACTTGGTTGAATATACGCCAACATCCATCCTATCTATCCTATCTATCTCCCTGCCATCACAGCACATATCACTTTCCAAACATCACTGTGTGTCCTAGAGAAGCATTTCGCTACACCCGCAAAACATCTGCTAAATATGTGTATGTGACAAATACAATTTGATTTGATTTGCTAATGTTCCTTCTCCTTTAGATTCAGTTCCAGGCCATCATTCTCCAGGTTTATGCCAGCATTGCTGATGTCTCATAATCTATTGTACTTATTTTGATCTGCACAATGTGTTCCCAGATTTGCTGCCAAAGAGACAAAGCCTAGTTCCCTGACACAAGCACACCCACACCCATTCCCACCAGTACCAGCCCAAACTCCTGTCCACTCACCCAGAGCCCATGGCTTGTCCTCCCCTGGCCCCAGGCGACACGGGTCCTTGTACTGCGTGAAGAGGGAATGCTGCTGCTCCAGTTTATCCTCTGAAATGGAGGGATAAGATGAGAAACAAAGAGGGGCTTGTCTGTCCAGATCCCCCAGTCATTAGTCCAGATACATGGAATGATAGGTACAACACCCAAACATACAATTTCTGCAGGATGTCAGAGAATAGAAGCTTTTCACACAGTCAAAGAACTAGCTACCTGAAGAGCAATTGTCGAAATTCAGGTCGCCGAGGACAACATCAAAGGCCACCTGGTCCTCCAGACCCTTCTCCTCTGAGGGGCGGGACGTTGCCTTGCGGAAATCCGTCCCCCACTCCAAGAGTAGATCCAACTGCTCACAACGCACAGCTGCATCTCCTAAAGGACGTAGAGAGAGAGACAGAGAGAGACAGAGAGAGACAGAGAGAGAGAGACAGAGAGAGAGAGACAGAGAGAGAGAGAGAGAGGGTGGTTAGGAGGATGGACATACAAAATGTGAGTGGCTTAGCTTTGGATGGGATTTTGGCTGAAGCACAAAGAAAGAGGGAGAAAAAATACATAGATTGTACTTAAACAGTATTTACAGCAGACTGCATACTGGTCACTATGGGCTGCTGGCTGGGGAATGGGGAGTCTCCCTGTGGCCAGCAAGAACGACCAAGCTACTAAACAGATCTGTGTGTGGGGAGAGCAGGGGTGGTCTGGAACCCTTGACAACATCTATTCAATGCTGATCATTTATGAGTCAACAAGACAATGAAAACATGGGTTATAAGCAGCAAAGGCCAAAATAAACAGAAGTAGAAGCAGAAATCACACACACACACACACACACACACACACACACACACACACACACACACACACACACACACACACACACACACACACACACACACACACACACACACACACACACACACACACACACACACACACACACACACACACACACACACACACACACACACACAGGGAACAAGCAGTAAGAGGAAGGGGAAAATGGGACATGAAAAACAAGCAGCAATAGGAATGTGCCTCGCTGTAAAGATCAGTTTTGTACTGTGTAAAGCATCACCTAGAACATAATAAGGCCTCTCTTGTTCTCTCTTCCCTATATTTCATTTGTCTTTAGAAATAGCCCTTGTTCTATAGTTAGCCCAGTGAGCAGACTCTCAGAGGTGTAGGATGCTCCAAAAATAGCAGGGAGATATGTCTTAAAAAAAACGAGACCCAGAGACCAGAGGCTTTAAATAGGCCTGACTCTTAAAACAGTTTGAGCCCATCGCCATGGGAACAGAGCATGTGTGCAGAGCAAGTGTGTGGGTTTGATGCATCCATTTATCTGCTCTAAGGTAGAAAGCAGAGTAGGCTACTACAAACACACTATCCATCTTACACCATCTGTCTACTACTATTGTGTTCACAGACTCGTGTACAATCACCCAGATCTCTCCCTATCTCAGTCTGTCGTCTCACTTGCTTCAACATCAAATCAAACTTTATTTGTCACATGCACCGAATACAACAAGTGTAGACCTTACCGTGAAATGCTTACTTACAAGCTCTTAACCAACAGTGCAGTTCAAGAAAGAGTTAAGAAAATATTGACCAAATAAAGTAAAAAACAAATCTGTAGCTCAGTTGGTAGAGCATGGCGCTTGTAACGCCAGGGTAACGCCAGGGTAGTGGGTTCGATTCCCGGGACCACCCATACGTAGAATGTATGCACACATGACTGACTGTAAGTCGCTTTGGATAAAAACGTCTGCTAAATGGCATATATTATTATTATTATTAAAAAGTATTTGACCCTTTTCTGATTACTGAATGTTATCCGATCTTCAACCAAAACCTAATATTAGATCAAGGGAACCTGAGTTTACAAATAACAACAAAATAATTATACTTATTTTATTATTTACTTTTAACAAAGTTAATGATGAATAAGTTGACTGTTTATAGATGTGATAAGTAGAGTTTAATTCGGGAGATGGTAACTCTTTAAAGAAGCGCTCTCGTGGTGCCCCATATGAGTTCATTGTTACATGATTAATTTAATCAGGTAACAATTTAATATAGTTAGTTGATTAGATAAATAACAGTCTTCAGATTAATGTTAAAGTCAAGTCACGCCAATACACAACATTATATACACACCTTTTATATTCATATCCTGTCCATACCGTCTACACACACCATTATAATTATACAGGTGAAGTCAGAAGTTTAAACTAAATTTTTCATAATTCCTGGCATTTAATCAGACTAAAAATTCCCTAGTCTTAGGTCAGTTAGGATCACCAATTTATTTTAAGAATGTGAAATGTCAGAATAATAGTAGAGAGAATTATTTATTTCAGCTTTTATTTCTTTCATCAGGTTTGTAGGCCTCCTTGCTCGCACAGGCTTTTTCTGTTCTGCCCACAAATTTTCATTAGGATTGAGGTCAGGGCTTTGTGATGGCCACTCCAATACCTTGACTTTGTTGGTCTTAAGCCATTTTGCCACAACTTTGTTGTATGCTTGGGGTCATTGTCCACTTGGAAGACCCATTTGCGACCAAGCTTTAACTTCCTGACTGATGTCTTGAGATGTTGCTTCAATATGTCCACATAATCCCCCCCCATGATTCCATCTATTTTGTGAAGTGCACCAGTCCCTCCTGCAGCAAAGCACCCCCACAACATGATGCTGCCACCCCCATGCTTCACGTTTGGGATGGTGTTCTTTGGCTTGCAAGCCTCCCTCTATTTCCTCCGAACATAACGATGGTCAGTTATTTTTTTGTTTCATCAGACCAGAGGACATTTTTCCAAAAAGTATGATCTTTGTCTCCATGTGCAGTTGCAAACCGTAGTCTGGCTTTTATATGCCGGGTTTTGGAGCAGTGGCTTCTTCCTTTCTGAGAGGCCTTTCAGGTTATGTCGATATAGGACTAGTTTTTACTGTGGATAAAAATCACTTGTGCCTGTTTCCTCCAGCATTTTCACAAGGTCCTTTACTGTTGTTCTGGGATTGATTTGCACTTTTCGCACCAAAGTACATTAATCTCTAGGAGACAGAATGTGTCTCCTTCCTGAGCGGTATGACGGCTGTGTGGTCCAATGGTGTTTATACTTGTGTACTATTGTTTGTACAGATGACGGTGGTACCTTCAGGCATTTGGAAATTGCTCCCAAGGATGAACCAGACTTGTGGAGGTATACAATTTTCTTTATGAGGTCTTGGCTGATTTATTTTGATTTTCCCATGATGTCAAGCAAAGAGGTGCTGAGTTTAAGGTAGGCCTTGAAATACATCCACAGGTACACCTCCAATTGACTCAAATGATGTCAATTAGCCTATCAAAAGCTTCTAAAGCCATGACATCATTTTCTGGAATTTTCCAAGCTGTTTAAAGGCACAGTCAATTTAGTGTATGTAAACTTCTGACCCACTGGAATTGTGATACAGTGAGTTATAAGTGAAATAATCTGTAAACAATTGTTGGAAAAATTACTTGTCATGCACAAAGTAGATGTCCTAACCTACTTTCCAAAACTAGACATTTGTGGAGTGGTTGAAAAACAAGTTTTAATGACTCAAACCTAAGTGGATGTAAACTTCTCACTTCAACTGTATGTATATTCAGGACTCTGACATTGCTGGTTTTGATATTTCAGATGTTTTAAAACTTTTTGGATAATATGTGTATTGTTGTTTTATTGCTGTGTGTATATTACTGTATTATTGTATCTGCAAATCTGTGTACGTGACCAATAAACTTTGATTTGATTTGACTCTCAAACCCTTTTATATTTCCAAACATTTGTTCCATTTACCTCTGATATTCATATAAGACTACAGTGCCAGCATAGACCTATTCAGACAGTAGGGAGGAGAATCTAAAATCCAATTAGCAAAGAAGCTCAAAAATGTATTGTGTGTGAGCATGTACTGTACTGTATACTGTAAACATAAAAATACCTTCAATGGCATGTAGATGAGTGCAGGTGAGGTATCCCACAACTCTCTGCTCCTGATGGGAGGTTCCCACCTGCACCTGTAGAGAATAGGGAGAGAAAAATAGGAAGTTAAATATCTCTGACAACAAGCAGATTGGACAGTGAATTATAAAATATTTAATACCACATAATATCATATATTAATGTAACCTGTACATCTGCAGACCTACTTCTGTCTCGATGCTTGTTGGATCAAATCCCTGAGCTGACAATGTAAAAATCTGTTGTTCTGCCCCAGAACAAGGCAGTTCTAGCCTCCTTTCTGCTCCTCACTTTCATTTCATTGGCCCAATCCAAAACGATCACCCTCCCTCCCTCCCTCCCTCCCTCCCTCCCTCCCTCCCTCCCTCCCTCCCTCCCTCCCTCCCTCCCTCCCTCCCTCCCTCCCTCCCTCCCTCCCTCCCTCCCTCCCTCCAACACTCGTTACTCTGACATTGTCCCTGTTTGAAATCCCCTCAGTGGAGATAGTCTGTTCGTCACTGTTTCGATTTACAGGCCTGAATTGACCATAGAAACACTGATGATCCTGGAATGAATGGAGAGGCTTTTACTGCAGATTACACTGGGCCTGTGAGCCCGGGCCAAAAAATGTTATACTGAATGGATTGACTGGTGCTTTTGAGTGTCAGGGGCAGGTGGACCACACAGTTGGGTGCAGGTAATAGGGATGGACTACAATATTCGATTGAGTGGGTTGGAAATGTGCAGTGTTTTGAAGTGTTACCTAGTGTCAGAAAAGATGCATCTAAAGACCTTTCAGGACTTGTTCAATATATCTCCTCTGTCATTAGGGCGATTGCAGGTTTGATTAGATTTGATTACAGTGTGTTCAAGCTCTCTGTTCAGTCACTGTGCAGTCATCCAGTCACTGTATCGCAGTCTTGGCTTGGGTCTCACCGACAAGGGCCTCATAGAAAACACATAGGACCACAATAAAGCCTTAGCCAAATTAGCGAGACTTTAAAATGAAATGCAAGGGTTACGTTTTAGACAACAACATAATACATTCTGTGACATTTTTTCCCTCCACAGAGATTTGGAGCCATCCTCTGCCCACTTGGCCTGACACATGCACTGTACATTCCCTGACCCAGTCTGTAGAGCAGCTCCCTTTCCAACTCTCTTACCCTCTGTTCCTGTTCCCCATTCTCTCTCTCTCTCTCCTTTCACTTCTCTCTCTTTCTCTGCCTGTGTCCCTGTGTATGAATATTTCAGAGGCTTATCCATGCATGGGTAGTCGTGTGCTCTAAAACTGACAACAGGCCTGAAGGGAATCATGGTCATGTGTCTAGGTCCGCTTGTGTGTGGGTGCATGTGCGGGTGTGTGCGCGCTGTTTGTGTTTGTGCTTTACATAGGCTACATGTTAGAAAATACATTAATCATAATGATGATTATGAAAATCAGAATTCCTTGCATCTTGAGTAAACTAGTAGCAGGGTAAAAGTTCAATGTGAACCCAAAAGACAAGATACACTATACAGTTGAAGTCGGAAGTTAACATACAGTTAGGTTGGAGTTATTAAAACTAATTTTTCAACCACTCCACAAATTTCTTGTTTACAAACTATAGCTTTGGCAAGTCGGTTAGGACATTTGTGCATGACACAAGTAGTTTTTCCAACAATTTTTTACAGACAGATTATTTCACTTATAATTCACTGTATCACAATTCCAGTGGGTCAGAAGTTTACATGCACTAAAACAGCTTGGAAAATTCCAGAGAATGATGTCATGGCTTTAGAAGCTTCTTATAGGCTAATTGACATCAGTTGAGTTAATTGGAGGTGTACCTGTGGATGTATTTCAAGGTCTATCTTCAGACTCAGTGCCTCTTTGCTTGACATCATGGGAAAATAAAAAGAAATCAGACAAGACCTCATTAAAAAAATGGTAGACCTTCACAAGTCTGGTTCATCCTTGGGACCAATTTCCAAATGCCTGAAGGTACCACGTTTAACTGTACAAACAATAGTATGTATAGAAAGTATAAACACCATGGGACCACGCAGCCGTCATACCGCTCACAAAGGAGACACATTCTGTCTCCTAGAGATAAACGTACTTTGGTGCAAAAAGTGCAAATCGATCCCAGAACAACAGCAAAGGACCTTGTGAAGATGCTGGAGGAAACGTGTACGAAAGTATCAATATCCACAGTAAAACGGGTCCTATTTCGACATAACCTGAAAGGCCGCTCAGCAAGAAAGAAGCAACTGCTCCAAAACCGGCATAAAAAAGCCAGACTACGGTTTACAACTGCACATGGAGACAAAGATAGTACTTTTTGGAGAAATGTCCTCTGGTCTGATGAAACAAAAATATAACTGTTTGGCCTTAATGACCATCGTTATGTTTGGAGGAAAAAGGGGGAGGCTTGCAAGCCGAAGAACACCATCCCAACCGTGAAGCACGGGGGTGGCAACATAATGTTGTGTGGGTGTTGTGGAGGTGCTTTGCTGCAGGAAGGTCTGGTGCACTTCACAAAATAGATGGCATCATAAGGGGGGGATATTCTGTGGATATAATAAAGCAGCATTTCAAGACCTCAGTCAGGAAGTTAAAGCTTGGTCGCAAATGGGTCTTCCAAGTTGACAATGATCCCAAGCACACTTCCAAAGTTGTGGCAAAATGGCTTGTTAAGGACAACAAAGTCAAGGTATTGGAGTGGCCATCACAAAGCCCTGACCTCAATCCTAACAAAAATTTGTGGGCAGAACTGAAAAAGCCTGTGCGAGCAAGGAGGCCTCCAAACCTGACTCAGTTACACCAGCTCTGTCAGGAGGAATGAGCCAAATTTCACCTTGTGGAAGGCTACCCGAAACGTTTGACCCAAGTTCAACAATTTGAAGGCAATGCTACCAAATACTAATTGAGTGTATGTAAACTTCTGACTCACTGGGAATGTGATGAAATAAATAATTCTCTCTACTATTACTCTGACATTTCACATTCTTAAAATAAAGTGGTTATCCTAACTGATCTAAGACAGGGAATTGTTACTAGGATTAAATGTCAGGAATTGTGAAAAACTGAGTTGAAATGTATTTGGCTTGGGTTCGAGTCCAGGCTCTGTCGCAGCCGGCCGCGACCAGGAGGTCCATGGGGCGACGCACAATTGGCCTAGCGTCGTCTGAGTTAGGGAGGGTTTGGCTGGTAGGGATATCCTTGTCTCATCGTGTACTAGTGACTCCCGTGGCGGGCCAGGCGCAGTGCATGCTAACCAGGTCGCCAAGTGCACGGTGTTTCCTCCGACACATTGGTGCGGCTGGCTTCCGGGTTGGATGCGCGCTGTGTTAAGAAGCAGTGCGGCTTGGTTGGGTTGTGTTTCGGAGGACGCAAGGCTTTCGACCTTCGTCTCTCCCGAGCCTGTACGGGAGTTGTAGCGATGAGACAAGATCGTCACTACTAACAATTGGATACAACAAAATTGGGGAGAAAAGGGGGTAAAATTCACCAAATGTATTTTATTTGGCTAAGGTGTATGTACATTTCTGACTTCAACTGTATATACAAAAGTATGTAGACAGCCCTTCAAGTTATTGGATTCGGCTATGTCAGCCACACCCGTTGCTTACAGGTGTATAAAATCGAGCACACAGCCATGCAATCTCCATAGACAAACATAACCGTAGAATTGCCTTACCGAAGAGCTCAGTGACTTTCAACGTGGCACCATCGTAGGATGCCACCTTTCCAACACGCCAGTTTGTCACATTTCTGCCCTGCTAGAGCTGCCCCGGGAAACTATAAGCGCTCTTATTGTGAAGTGGGAATGTCTTGGAGCAGCAACGGCTCAGCCACGAAGCCACACAAGCTCACAGAACAGGAGTGTTGTGTGCTGAAGCACGTAGCATGTAAAATTAGTCTGTCCTCGGTTGCAACACTCACTACCGAGTTCCAAACTACCTCTGGAAGCAACGTCAGCACAAGAACTGTTTGTCGGGAGCTTCATAAATGGGTTTCAATGGCCGAGCAGACGCACACCAGCCTAAGATCACCATGCAAGCAGTGGAAAGGAATTCTCTGGAGTGATGAATCAGGCTTCCCTATCTGGAAGTCCGAAGGTCTAATCTGGGTTTGGCGGATGCCAGGAGAACTCTACCTGCATCAATACATAGTGGCAACTGTAATGTTTGGTGGAGGAAGAATAATGGTCTGGGGCTGTTTTTCATGGTTCAGGCCCCTTAGTTCCAGTAAAGGGAAATCTTAACGCTACAGTATACAATGACATTCTAGACAATTCTGTGATTCGAACTTTGTGGCAACAGTTTGGTGAAGGCCCTTTCCGGTTTCAGCATAGCAATGACCCTGTGCACAAAACGAGTTCCATACAGAAATGGTTTGTTGAGAACAGTGTGGAAGAACTTGACTGGCCTGCTCAAAGCCCTGACCTCAACCCCATCGAACACCTTTGGGATGAATTGGAACGCCGACTGTGAGTCAGGCTTAATTGCCTAACATTAGTGCTCGATCTCACTAATGCTCTTGTGGCTGAATCGAAGAAAGTCCCCACAGCAAAGTTCCAACCTCTAGTGGAAAGCCTTCCCAGAAGAGCAGAGGCTGTTATAGCAGCAAACGAGAGCAGAGGCTGTTATAGCAGCAAACTCCATATTACTGCCCATGATTTTGGAATGAGATGTTCGACGAGCAGGTGTCCAGATACCTTTGGTCATGTAGTTTATGTGACCCACTTTAAATTCTCCTGCAACCAGACCTTTTTCTCTCTCAGCATGGAGGCTAGAGAGAGGAGCCAAGACCTCTACTGTACCCCATTACTGTGTCCAATGCTTAAATAGACTTTCACGTCAACACAGCCAGAGTAAAAGCAAGTCCCTTTATCCCCAGGAAGGAAGGTAATTTATATCAACAAATGGAGTCGACCTCAGCACTGAAAGGAGTTCTTGGTCATTAAAAGCAAAGGGAGAAGCTAAGGTTTATTTCTTTCATTGATTTCCATTCAATGTGTACTTTGAGTGGGCCTGCTTTAAGGTTCTCTCTGTAATGTATTCAAACTCCACACAAACAGGCACAAGCATGCACAAAGATGCACGCTCTCTCGCACGCATGCACACACACTCACTCACACACTCCTCCTTCAACCTTGCACTTTGTGGTTTTAAATAATAATAAGAGGGATAAATGTTGAGACCGAAAGGCTTTAATTACTGGGTTGCTCTTCAGGGAGACATTTTTAATTAATTGTGTATCTCTACACACCCACCACCCTCCCTCCCCCTCCCTCCCTCCCTCCCTCCCTCCTCCCTCCCTCCCTCCCTCCCTCCCTCCCTCCCTCCCTCCCTCCCTCCCTCCCTCCCTCCCTCCCTGTATCTCTTCCTCCCTTTCACCCTTCTTCCATTTTCCTCCGGAGCTCATGTCATTGTCATGTCTGAGTTTGTCACTTTGTATTGCAAATGAAATCTGCCACTTACACTTCATGTAGGTCTGCTAAGAAAGAAAAATGACCATTTGGTTTGTTAATGTTTGTTTGGTCACAAGACTCCCAATCTTGCAGAGAAAGACCCCTTGGATACATAATTATTTCTAAAGACTACTACTAGTCTGTGGGGTCAAGCTGCACGAGGACCCTGAAGCTAAGGGTCAGTCCTACGAGAGCTCTGGAGAGAGTGAGATGATGACCCAGAATGACCCTATGGAGGAGGGAGGCACATAGAGGCAAAGCCATTGGAGCTTGTTATCTGAATCAATAAGCAGCAGGGGGAGGTATGGTTGTCAGAGTGGTGGAACTAAAATGTGCATACAGAACTTAGCAGGGTTGTTGTCAACCAGCATCTCCAAGACCCATCATCACCTTCAGGCTGAGAACTGCTGAGCTGCCCCAGCAGGACCTGGAGCCCAGCCAGAACCAGGGATGCATCCCATATGGCACCAAGTGAATCGGCTGCCATTTGGGACACAACCCCAGACACAGCCCCAGCCAGACAGCCCCAGTTACACAACTACAGCCACAAAGCCCTAGCCCCAGTCACACAGCCCTAGTCCCAGCCACACAGCCCTAGCCCCAGCCACACAGCCCTAGCCCTAGCCACATAGCCCTAACCCTAGCCCCAGCCACACAGCCCTAGCCCTATCCCCAGCCACACAGCCCTAGCCCAAGCCACACAGCCCTAGCCCCAGCCACACACCCCTAGCCCTAGCTCCAGCCACACAGCCCTATCCCCAGCCACACAGCCCTAGCCCCATTCACACAGCCCTAGCCCCAGCCATACGGCCCTAGCCCCAGCCACACAGCCCTAGCCCTAGCCCCAGCCACACAGCCCTAGCCCCAGCCACACAGCCCTAGCCCCAGCTACACATCCCTAGCCCCAGCCACACAGCCCCAGCCACACAACCTTAGCCCCAGCCATACAGCCCTAGCCCCAGCCACACAGCCCTAGCCCCAGCCACACAGCCCCAGCCCTAGCCCCAGCCCCAACCACATCCCCAGCCACATAGCCCTAGCCCTAGCCCCAGCCCCAGCCCCAGCCACATCCCCAGCCACACAGACCTAGTCCCAGCCCTAGTCCTAGTCCCAGCCCTAGCCCCAGCCCCAGCCACAGCCCCAGCCCTATCCCCAGCCACATAGCCCTAGCCCCAGCCCCAGCCCTAGCTCCAGCCACACAGCCCTAGCCCCAGCCTTGTAGCCCTAACCTCGCAGGTTAGTGATCAATGAACCCAAACTCTGCTTTGCTCTGCTTGTCATCAGTCTCCCCAATGGAGCCTCGTCAGTCACCTGCAGCTCACGGCATGGCGCTGCCACACTAGAAAACGACTGAAGCTCACTGATGAAAATGGGTTAGACTAGCTAAATATGACTTAATTCATGTTCTGAAATAGCAGAGGTCTGTAGTTCTGGAGCAACTCGAAAGCCCGAAAACAGCTATAACAGAAGATTATCCTTAAAAATATGAAATATTCTACAATTTGTTCCTGTTGCCCTGTGCTAATTCACATTTGAACCCCTTGTTTTAGTACTTAATAAATACGGTCACAGTATAAATAGCCCACAAAATTATAATCAAAGACATGCTGTAGGCTAGATATGGGAATAGCATTGTAGAATAATAGTGAAGACATCAAAACTATGAAATAACACATGGAATTATGTAGTAACCAAAATATATATATTTTATATTTGAGATTCTTCAAAGTAGCCACCCTTTGCCTTGATGACAGCTTTGCACACTTTTGGCATTCTCTAAACTAGCTTCACCTGGAATGTTTTTTCAACAGTCTTGAAGGAGTTCCCACATATGCTAAGCACTTGCTGGCTGCTTTTCCTTCACTCTGCAGGCCAACTCAATCCAAACCATCTCAATTTGGTTGAGATCGGGTGATTGTGGAGGCCAGGTCATCTGATGCAGCACTCCATCACTCTCCTTCTTGGTCAAATAGCAATTACACAGCCTGGAGGTGTGTTTTGGGTCATTGTCCTGTTGAAAAACAAATGATACTGTAGTCCCACTAAGCCCAAACCAGATGGGATGGCGTATCGCTGCAGAATGCTGTGGTAGCCATGCTGGTTAAGTGTGCCTTGAATTCTAAATAAATCACTGACAGTGTCACCAGTAAAGCACCCCCACACCATCACCCCTCCTCCTCCATGCCTCACGGTGGGAACAACACATGCAGAGATAATCCGTTCACCTACTCTGCGTCTCACAAAGACACAGCGGTTGGCCCAAGCAAGTCTCTTCTTCTTATTGGTGTCCTTTCGCACTGGTTTCTTTGCAGCAATTTGACCATGAAGGCAATTATTCACTCAGTCTTCTCTGGTGAGTTGGTGTTGAGATGTGTCTGTTACTTTAACTCTGTGAAGCATTTATATGGTCTGCAATTTCTGAGGCTGGTAACTCTAATGAACTTATCCTCTGCAGCAGAGGTAACTCTGGGTCTTCCTTTCCTGTGGCGGTCCTCATCAGAGCCAGTTTCCTCAGAGGGCTTGATGGATTTTGCAACTGCACTTGAAGAAACTTTCAAAGTTCTTTAAATTGTCCCGCATTGACTGACCTTCATGTCTTAAAGTAATGATGGACTGTCGTTTCTCTTTGCTCATTTTAACTGTTCTTGCCATAATATGCCAAATCTTCTGTATACCACCCCTACCTTGTCACAACACAACGGATTGGCTTAAACGCATTAAGAAGGAAAGATATTCCACAAATTAACTTTTAACAAGGTACAACTGTTAATCGAAATGCATTCCAGGTGGCTACCCCATGAAGCTGGTTGAGAGAATGCCAAGAGTGTGCAAAGCTGTCATCAAGGCAAAGGGTGGCTACTTTGAAGAATCTCAAATATAAAATATATTTTGATTTGTTTAACACTTTTGGTTACTACATGATTCCATATGTGTTATTTCCTAGTTTTGATGTCTTCACTATTATTCTACAATGTAGAAAATAGTAAGAATAAAGAAAAACCCTTTGAGTGGGTGTGTCCAAACTTTTGACTGGTGTTGTATTTGCAACCCTCAAATGAAAAATAAGGTCTACAGTTATGTATTATTTAATTTGAGACTGAATAAAAAAGGGCATTTATTTTTTCCTGGTCTCTGCAAAAAAATTGCTAGAGAGATTTTCAACTTTCATTTACCCCCAAGCCAAGGGTACAGGGAACTATGCCTAAATAATTCAACTTTGTTGTGTTCACAAAGTTTCTGCAACAGTAAGATTGAATATATCTGTCTAACAACAGTGGAAACACATCCAACCCCAAAAAGCAGCCAGATGTGAGGATGCAGCCTGGAGGAAATTTAGCTCCTTTACCAAAGTTCTGGTTAACAAGAGGCAGTAACTTATTCTTAACACTCAAAGTGTTACCCTAATTATGATTCCTTCAGCCTTTTACACATTTACAGCACTTGCCTATGCTATCATTAGGAGAGAGAGAAAAAACACCTAACCTTGACAAAGAGAGCTCCTTTGGCTGCTAGGGCATCTTCCCCTCGCCCGTTAGGGTAGCACTCATAGTGGGCGTCCAGGATGGGGTAGCGGCTGACCAGCATAACGCCACTGTTGAGGAACTTGAAGCGGGAGCAGCAGCCCTTCCAGGCGTAGCGGCCCACATCACTCAGGATGTAGGGGAAGTAGTGTTGCAGCTGCCGCCTCAGCCTGGACGTGGCCCGGTGGTCAAACACTTCCTGCAGACACAGGAAGTCCAGGTTGGCAGGGAAGAAGGCAGAGATCTCGTGGTCGATGCCGTCGTCGCCTTGGCGCCGCTTGCGGGCGCTGTGCTTCTTGAACATGGAGGTGCGGTGGGACAGGGTGTTGTTAGAAGGCACCCCCCCTGTCAGGCTCTCCGCGTCACCCTCGCCTTGGTGGTTTCCTGTCTCGGCCTCTGGGGGGTCTGGCTCTGGGGCACTGATACTGATCTGGACCCCAGAGGCGTGCATGGGGCAGTCTGCGGAGTTCTGGGCCCCTGTGGTGTGAACAGGGCAGTCAGAGCTGTTATGGGCACCAGCAGTGTGAAGCGGGCACTCTGGTGTGTTCCCTCCACCAGCTACATGGACGGGACAATCTGAGGAGCTCTGGTTCCCTGTTGGGTGTATGGGGCAGTCATCACCAGTGGTGGGTATGGGGCAGTCATCACCAGTGGTGGGTATGGGGCAGTCTGCACCGGCAGTGTGTATTGGGCAGTCTGCACTAGAATTGTGTACTGGGCACCCAGTGAGGGGTTCGGCCTCGGCTGTGTTGTCAGGCCGCTGGTCCAGTGAGGAGGTGCGTGGGAACCCCGTGACCAGGCTGCTGAAGGAGACGGCGCTGATGGAGGTGTTGGTGGGGGAGTCGATGTATATCTTGATCTGCGGCCGGCTGGCCCCGTTACGGATGCGCTTTCCCACCTCGCGGGCACGGCGCTGGGTCTCAGACAGGTTGTTGAAGCGTGCCAGGGAGTCTGGCAGTAGGCACACGTTGGCACTGCCGAAGCAGAAGCTGCGGCCTTGCGGCCTCCAGTCGGCCAATGATGCCGCGCCCCCCTGCTCAGCCTGGTGCTTGTTCGGGCTGCGGTGGGTGTAGAGATAGGGATGGCGAGCCGCCTGCAGGGGAGCCCACAGCAGGAAGCCCATTAGAGCGAAGGGCAGCGAGGCTAGGAGGAGCAGCAGGTAGAGCGGAGTGGACACCAGCACATACAGCGTCACAAAGGAGCAGGGGTCCTGGGAGCGCCGGCGCTTCTCCAGAGAGGTGGCCACACAGGAGGCTAGCAGGCGGTCCAGCAGCCAGTAGCAGGGGAAGATAAAGCCCCATGACAGGCTAGTGAGGCACCGCAGGAAGGCACTGGAGTAGGGAGAGGTGTGGAGGACCATCTCTGGCTCACATAAAACACTCTCACACTAAAATCAATGGAAAACAAACTTGACTCAAATCTACCCTCCCCCTGGGTGGAGAAATGAACACTACATGGTTCCCTTCGCTTTCACCAGCGGGCTCTGCAGCTATTTGCCTGATGGCAGGAGGCTCCTTCACCCTCCCCTCACCACAGTGGTCCTCCAATGGAGGAATGAGGAACTAGAGTCTCTGGGTGGAGGTCATCTTGATGATGTAGAACTAGCTGCTGTAGTCAGAAGGAACCCATGGACACCAGGAAGGCGGATCTATGAAGAAGTGAATCTCAGTACCATCTCAGCTTCAGAACCTGCCGAGAGGAGAGGGAGGACAGAAGGATAGAGGGAGAGAGAGTGGAAGGGAGACAGGGAGAAAAAAGGGAAGGGGCATCAGCTGTGCAATGACTCACTGTGATGAAAATGTGTGGTCAGCTAAATGGGCCTTGTTCATTTCCCTAATGTCCCCCAATGGTTAGAAATACTGCATCACAGGTGATACACAGTTCCTGTTCGTTTCTCCGTGTGTTTAAACAGTCAAAATCAGACTTGTTTTTAACATAACACAACAAAACACCAAAGGGTTTTAGTGCCCAAGCATGGTTTATAAATTGGCAGAATTCCTAGCAAATAACACTGCTGTAAACGATGATCAGACATAGGACGCACTCAGTGGGGTAACCTTATATAAATATAGGGTTGACTGGAAAGTGAAGCAATCCACACAATATAAATAAATCATGAATTGTTAATTCATGAATTGAAACACTGAAGGGCCACTGGCCTTACCCTAACCCCAGAGCCACCAAACCATATTCAGCACAGCAACAGCAATATGACTCTGGACAGTGTGCCACCGCGACCCTGGGGCAGGACCGTGTCACAAACACTGTATAAACGACCATTATGTATGCTGCTCTGAATCGATCAGGATCCTATGAAAATGTCATTGTTTTACGAAACAGAACGAATAGTGCAGCTGCTGTCAATGAATTATGCAGTCCCTGTCAATGGACTATGCAGTCCCTGTCAATGGACTATGCAGTCCCTGTCAATGGACTATGCAGTCCCTGTCAATGGACTATGCAGTCCCTGTCAATGGACTATGCAGTCCCTGTCAATGGACTATGCAGTCCCTGTCAATGAACTATGCAGTCCCTGTCAATGGACTATGCAGTCCCTGTCAATGGACTTTGCAGTCCCTGTCAATGGACTATGCAGTCCCTGTCAATGGACTATGCAGTCCCTGTCAATGGACTTTGCAGTCCCTGTCAATGGACTTTGCAGTCCCTGTCAATGGACTATGCAGTCCCTGTCAATGGACTTTGCAGTCCCTGTCAATGGACTTTTTAGAATAACAAAGCAGTTAGTGAATCCTTTTAGGACTGATGCCAAAAAAACTTTCAATGGATCAGAAATATATTGATGCTACTAGCTCTCTTAATAAGATCACCTCATCATCCATCTCGTACATCAAAGCCTGTTACAATATTATAGACCATCTCTGGTTACATAGTGTCTCCTCATGTGTAACGCCACTGTTTGTCACCACTATGATTAATGTCAAACCTTCTATCATGTTGTGGAACGTCATGCTCTATGTCATCAGGGACAGATAGTGCCCAGAGCAGGCCCTGTCTGTGTCTCAAATCACAACCTATATAGTGCACTACTTTTGACCAAGGCCCTTATCTGTCCCTGATGACATACAGCATGACGTGGTGCACTATATAGGGGAAAGGGTGCCATTTGGGATGCAGACCCTGTGTCTGTCTATATGCTAAATGAGGAGTATGCCCTGGGATGAGGCTGGCTGCACACTAACTGCATCTGTCTCTGGACCTCTGACCATGGCTATGTTGAATTGGAGTTCAGGCAGCACCCGGGGCTGTTTGTGACCTTCTCCTCTGGGCTGAAATGGCAGTGGGGACAACTGTGAGTAGGTTTTGCTCCGATGATAAGCCATTTCAATGTGAACTCTTCTTAGCTGTCTTGACACGCTCATTTCCTTTCCAATGTGAAACTGTCAGTATTTGTTGGAATGAAGCCATAATAGCGGGATTCTATTCTATCTTCAATGTAGAGTATGTGCCACTTCATTTAACAAGATAATGATGTGTATGCAAAGCTATACAACAATATGAGCAATTTCTATCCGGAAGATACTGTATTTTGTAAAACTGTACAGGTTTTGTTGGCTAGATAGATCATCTTGGTATCTTGATGTCCGGATGACAGCAAGACAGCTACAATGCTACACCGTATGTCTGTAATATAATGCACCATCACAACTGTAATTACTACTATTCATATTGAGGCCTCGGACTTGGCTTCCTTGGCTTCCAAAAATCATATGCAATATTCTTAATGCATCTCGCTGTTCAGGGTGCCAGGTTAAAGCGGTGTCATGGTGATTAACACAGAGTACAACAACACTGGACCCTTTTATGGAATTAGACTAAGCAAATCTGCGTGCACGAGCGGAGGCACTATGCACCTACTGTTTCGGAGCATGAGAGATGAGAAAAGAGGAGGAGGAGAGAGAAAAGAGGCGGAGAGACAGAGATGTCGAGGAGAGATAGAGATGGAGAGAAAGCAGAGGAGAGATAGAGATGGAGAGATATAGTGAAGAGAAGAGCGGAGGAGAGAAGAAGTGAGGAGAGATGGGAAGGAGAGAAAGCAGAGGAGAGATAGAGATGGAGAGATATAGTGAAGAGAAGAGCGGAGGAGAGAAGAAGTGAGGAGAGATGGGAAGGAGAGAAAGCAGAGGAGAGATAGAGATGGAGAGATATAGTGAAGAGAAGAGCGGAGGAGAGAAGAAGTGAGGAGAGATGGGAAGGAGAGAAAGCAGAGGAGAGATAGAGATGGAGAGATATAGTGAAGAGAAGAGCGGAGGAGAGAAGAAGTGAGGAGAGATGGGAAGGAGAGAAAGCAGAGGAGAGATAGAGATGGAGAGATATAGTGAAGAGAAGAGCGGAGGAGAGAAGAAGTGAGGAGAGATGGGAAGGAGAGAAAGCAGAGGAGAGATAGAGATGGAGAGATATAGTGAAGAGAAGAGCGGAGGAGAGAAGAAGTGAGGAGAGATGGGAAGGAGAGAAAGAGCAGGTGCAGAGCCGGTTCCTGCCCTCATCATCATCTATCTCCCTTTGCACTTCTGCATCATAGGGGTGACAGACAGGGTTGAGTAGATTACATTTGAAATGTTATCCGTTACAGTTACTAGTTACCTGTCCAAAACTGTTACCTGTAATGTCACTTTGGATCTGTAACGTAATCTGGTTACTTTGGATAAAGTGAGAGACAAATGACATATTTACCTGATTTATTTGATATGAATGGTTTAACAATAAATATTTAACTTATAGTAAGACATTTCTGTCCTACTAGTGTCTGTGTTTGTATGGTCTCCACTCTAGTTCCCTGCAGCTAATCTGGGCGTATGGTCATTAGAGATGGCTTGAGCTGACAAATGAGTTAAAGACGGCATTACATAGACAAAAATGTGTTTTACTTGGGATAGTTTGGGAGTAGAACAATCCCTCATGGTCTCAAAATCATCCTTGCATCTGGGAAACTAAGCCAGGGTGGGTTTAAGACAACAACCCCGTGCAGAAAACGATCAGAGGAACCCAGAGTGGCTTATGATGCTCCAATCTGCATGGGATGGGTGGAACCAACCATGACTAAGCATTTTTTAGTGTCAGCTATATATAGTACTCTGCATTTGTGTAAAGGTTAGGTTATTCGGTCCAACATTCAAGGGTGGGGGATCGACCAGCCTCATTTTAGCAATAATTAATCGATATTGAATAAAGATGATTGTTTGAAGAAATGACAGTCTCTCATTTGATTAGAATATTCCACCACAATTACTTTCCCCTTAAGAGGCATTAGAAGAAGACAAAAAGGATCCATCAAATGCACATAGAGGTGTCATAATGTGTTGTTTTTCTCTCAAACATCCTTTCCTGAATTTCACAGTAATCCAAGAAGTAACCATCTAGTTTTTCAAAAGTATCTGTAATCTGATTAACAACATTTTTTGCTGGTAACGTAACCGATTAGTTACAGTTTTGTTGTAATCAGATTACATGTAACTGATTGCATGTAATACGTTATTCCCCAACCCTGGTGACGGATGGCTGGATCAAATGGGGAAATGGAGAGAAAAACACCAGTTGTTTTATCAAACAGTCACCATATGTCTTATCCAGACTCAACTAACCATACTTCTCCACAGTGAGGATAGAGAAAATATCACTGGGTTGTGTAAGAGCCGACACATCATTTCTGTCTCTCTCTGTCTCTAACCCACACATAAAAAGGACACACAGACACGCTACCATAGTGCCACATTGCAAAAATGGTATGAATAGTATCCTATCTACTTTCAGTTTCATAGACATATAATTGCACATACCCACATATAAAACATTCATACACAAACAGCAGTTCTCTCAGAGACACAGAAGCACAGTGACACAACCAAACACAGAGGAACACTTACAGAGAGGGTGTTTGCTGTCAGAAACAATCTGCTATTTTGTTGCAGTGTTTGCTCTGCTGGGTCCACTCCTGCTGAAGACAGGCCAGTGCATCACTGTAGCCCACCCCTGGTGGTGCTAGACAGCAGGATGCTGAACCTACAGGATGACCAGGCCTGAATGTGACGATCTCTGCCTGAACACACTACTTGTGCTCGGGCAGAACATAAAAAGTGAAATAATGCTGTAGTCAGGGTTTGAGCACAGGAAGAGATAGAAATCTCGACAGCTTCTAATGCTTCTGCAGTCTGTAGCCACACAAGACTACACGCACACACAAACGCCCACACACACCCGCGCACATTCACACACAGACACACACACACACACACACACACACACACACACACACACACACACACACACACACACACACACACACACACACACACACACACACACACACACACACACACACACACACACACACACACACACACACACACACACACACACACACACACACAGAGTGCACAGCAGTGTCCTGACCTCCATCTAGTACTGATATTGAGAGAGCCTTGCTGTCTGACTGCCTGAGTAGCTACTGTGTTTACATGACTAACAACTGTTATCTGTTTGCTGGAAGGAATCTAGGAATATATCCCCGCTGAGAGGGGTGGTGTCTGTTTCATCTAGCTAGCCAACCATGTGTTTGTTTTGGAATTAAAATGACTTGGATAATAATTGTGACGTATATCTCCAAGCAATGTTTTGGCATCTTTCATAAGTTACCCAAGGGGTCTTCTTGCCTGAAAAATTCACACTCAACTGAAGCATAACCAACCCAGAGAGACTCATCAGCAAGCTTCAATGGGGACGAGCATGACAAATGAATGGGGTCCGGGTGCCTCAACCGCTCCCCCATGGATTTGTTTTACGAAATGTCCTCCTCCATTGGATCAATACTGATAATGGCAAAGGGAGAAAGCTCCTGCTGAATCCTGGGTAAATACGTGTGCATGTGCGTGTGCGGGTGTGCGTGTGTGTGTGTGTGTGTGTGTGTATGTTGTGTGTGTGCTTGTGTGTGGAGGCTCTGTTTGTGTCAATATGTTTTAGAGTGGGCAAATGAGTGATGTACTGCTAAGTATCCGGTGACCACAGAGATCGATGTAGCCCATCTAGCCGGCTGTGGTGGTTTCCTTCTGTTTCATTATTAATGGTGCAGAATTGTGGAGCGTTTATAAGTGTACGATGCTGCTACATCGTGAGTGATGACGACCAGAGACACCGGCAGATGTCTGTGTTCAGGGCATAGCACTAAAACAGACCAGTAGGATCCAAAACGATCAGAACAGAGTTGGAGCAGACCCACTGCTGTTTCCCCCTCCCCTAAGGATGGTCCTTCTCTGGATCTCTTTCTCTTCCCCGTAAGCTTTGAAAGTTGCCTCCCGCTCTTCCTCCACTTCCAGAGCCAGCGGTGACGCTACTCCGAGTATGCTTAAGGGATTTTGGTTGTCATGGTGACCTAGTCACATGCACTCAGGTACTAGCGAGGCCTGTTGGTGTGTGGTGGTGAATGCTGCCCACCTCCAACTCCCCTGCCACACACATGTTTGTGTCTAACCGTAACTCTACACTACACTCTACACAACTGCACTTTGGATCAAATGCACACACTCTGGCAAACACACACGCCTGGTCAAGGATACAGGTACCTTTTAAAATTTGAACAAGCAATCTAATAACAGTGAGCCTGAGACACAGGTAGAGCATTCAGGTGTAATTCAGATCCACACTTCAACAGGCAGATCGACACCCTGACGCACTAACTCAGGTGTCTGTAACAGACCCCTGGCCCTGTCTAGTCTGTCCACGTGGGGTATAAATAAGCATTTGTCATTCTTAAATGTCATAAGATTGGCTTCTACTATTGACTAAGTCCCTATGAGAAAGGCAGGCTGAAAACAATACCTCCCAAAGCCTCATTAGACAATCAATCCATCATCATTACGCCTTTCCAAACCCAGAAAGCATATTGGCCAGATTAGCATCTTTGCCAAATGCTCTGAATATTCTATGGTATCAGGGTCAGTCTATTATTGTTTTGTCGCTGTTGGATTGGCTGTGTCCGGACAAACAGTCTCAAGGGTTTTGCTCAGCAGCACTGGTTGTTTTTGGTATGCTGGTAGAAGACTGGGTTAGAACAGCTCATTGGATCATTTTATTAGATTCTCTCTTTTTCCTCACCCTTTCTTTGCCGGACAGGACATTTTATTTTTATTTTTTTTAAACCTTTATTTAACTAGGCAAGTCAGTTAAGAATAATTTCTTATTTACAATGACAGCCTACCCAGCCAATTGTGCATCGCCCTATGGGACTCCCAATCACGGCTGGATGTGATGCAGCCTGGATTCGAACCAGGTACTGCAGTGATGCCTCTTGCACTGAGACGGAAGCCCATGTGGGAGCCACATTGTGCTCTGGGCTGGGTGTAATTGGGAATGTAATACTGTTAGAGGAAATGGATAATGCCATCACTATTACCACAATGCAATCATCACTATAACTCAATCAGCCCCTCCTGCCACCTGCTTCTTAGTAAGGAACAATCATTCCTCAAGCTTCCCTCTAAGGGCTTTTGCACAGGGAAATTGGTCTCTGTTTGTGTATGTTTGTGTTATTTAGTGATTAAACAGATGTACTAATTTATTATGTAACAACTTGTTAATTAAGGTTGTTGGTGAGTAACTAAAGAGTTATTACTGTGCACAGGTATAAGAGCAGGTTTGGGGTGTAACCGATTACATGTAATCTGATTATAAAATACTATAACTGTAATCAGATACATTACCAGCTAAAATATTGTAATCAGATTACAGATACTTTCGAAAAACTAGATGATTAGGCCTGGAAAACCTTTTTTGATTAGGCCTGGAAAACCCTTTTTGTGAAAACCTTCCTGTTTTCTCAATGAAAAAAGGCGCACGTTTAAGTTTGCTCCACCTGAGCGAGACAGAGACCACTATTATGACACACCATGCATTTGCTGGATTATTTTTGTCTTCTACTAATGCCTCTTAAGGGGAAAGTCATCCAAAACTAACTGAAAGTAATCAGATTACGTTACTGAGTTTGGGTAAGCAAAAGTTAGATTACTGATTACAATTTTAGACAGGATTACATTTAGAATGTAACCTACCCGACCCTGTATAAGAGAAGTTTACTGTACTTTAAAGGGGTACCAAGAAGAAAACAGATGTGTGAGAGAAAGAGAAAGAGAAAGTGAGAACTGGAATAGTATACAGTAGTGCTGTGGAGTATTACTGCTGGGCTATGTATACAGAGACCTCCTTGGCTTGGCGTCTGCTGACATGGGGGATTACGATGATGATTCAGAATTACCCAGCATGCCTCTGGGCTGTGGCCTATATGGGCTCACACTGCCATTGGGCAGCTGCACTAAATATACTTTCAAATCTAGATCATGCTGGATCAATAAGAATGAGCTGATGTGCCATCATACAATTCATGCAATGTACTGTGCCCCTCCCCCCAACGTGCCTCGACTATACACTAACCTCTGCACCATGCCTGTCCCCTGTTTCTCTGTCCCCGACTTATGAACTCTGACTCCAACCTTCCCTCAGTCACACATCTGGACCCCACCTCCCTCCTCACCCCCGGTCATGGGTGCTGTAACACCCATGACCACTAAAAATACTCCAGCTTCCTCTTTCTGTAAACGTGGAGCCTACTCCCCTGCCCTTGAAAAACATTCACAGACAGACATATGGGCTGACATCATGCCTTCTCACATTCGTTACAGTAACATAGCAAATCCTGCATGCATGTGTGCTCACATAGACTATATGTATAAAAGTATGTGGACAGCCCTTCAAATTAGTGGATTTGGCTATTTCAGCCACACCTGTGTGCATAAAATTGAGCACACAGCCAATAGACACACATTGGCAGTAGAATGGCCTTACTCAAGAGCTCAGTGACTTCCGAGTTCCAAACTGACTCTGGGAGGAACGTCAGCACAAGAACTGTTCGTCGGGAGCTTCATGAAATGGGTTTCCATGGCCAAGCAGCCGCGCACACAAGCCTAAGATCACCATGCGCAATTCCAAGCGTCGGCTGGAGTGGTGTGAAGCTCGCCGCCATTGGACTCTGGAGCAGTGGAAATGCGTTCTCTGGAGTGATGAATCACGCTGTACCATCTGGCAAGCTGACGGACCAATCTGGGTTTGGCGGACGCCAGGAGAACGCTACCTGCCCAGATGCATAGTGCCATGGAGGACGAATAATGGTTTGGGGATGTTTTTCATGGTTCGGGCTAGGCCCCTTAGTTCCAGTGAAGGGACATCTTAACACAACAGCATTCAATGGAATTTTATACTTCCAACTTTGTGGCAATAGTTTGGGGAAGGCCCGTTCATGTTTCCCTATGCCAATTTCCCAGTGCACACAGCAAGGTCCATACAGAAATGGTTTGTCGAGGTAAGTGTGGAAGAACTTGACTGGCCTCCCCACAGCCCTGACCTCAAGCCCATTGAACACCTTTGTGGTGAATTGGAACACCGACTGTGAGCCAGGCCTAATTGCCCAACATCAGTAATGCTCTTGTGGCTGACTGGAAGCAAGTCCCCGCAGAAATGTTCCAACATCTAGTGGAAAGCCTTCCCAAAAGAGTGGAGGCTGTTATAGCAGCAAAGGCGGAACCTACTCCATGATTTTGGAATGAGATGTTCGATGAGCAGGTGTCCACATACATTTGGTCATGTAGTGTACATACACGCACAGACAAACAGTAAGTGATCCATCACTAGCTCGAACCCTGCCCTGGTTTTCTACAGACAGATATGGATTGGTTGTTCCATTGATTTGTTCCACATTTGTCATGTTAAAGGCTACGGCAACACTGATCTGAAATGTCTAAACTGTTCGTTTCAGTCTGATAACTTGCAGACAGTGAAAACAAATAGATTCATTTTCAAAATACAGATAGAGAAAACTTGTATAAGCCAGCATTGGACTAAAAGCCAGCCATGCCTTGAATTGAAAGCCAGCCTTGGAACGGAAACCAGCCTTGGACTGAAAATCTCTGGCATGAACTGTTACGTTGCACCCTTCCTGCAAGGTTGAAGGCCATACAGTTAAAATGCCCCTCGTCATTTAGGTGTGGAACTTGAGAGTGTGATATTTTCTAGGGTTCTTCAACCAGGTAATAGTAGATATAAGTAAGTTTAAAGAAGCTCCACAAAGAGCTGCACACTGAGAGACCATATTTCCATTTATATGGTCTTTAGAAACTAAACCAACTGCCACTTGAAGGAACTGCCACTTTTTGAATAAGCTGCTTAGCTTCAAAGCAAAGGCCTGGCATAATAAACATGGCAATCCCTTTAGCAGTGGGATAACGCAATATCAGCACGTAAAATGATGTAATGGTAACAACACACATAGCTACTCATAACAGGAGTAACAAAATGTGAAAAACAAGGCAGATTGAGAATGAACAGACAAAGAGAGAGATCACAGGTATTCCCTGAAGTGTGAGGTGAAGGTTGCCACGGAAACCACTCAAAGTTCAGGCAACGGCAAACACAGGTGAGTACAAGGCCATCTAGGAGCGGAGAGAGAGAGACAGGAGAGAAGAGGGAGAGAGATGGAGAGAGAGAGAGAAAACGAGTGTCCGTACCTTTGCCCGTCACAACAAGCACCACTGCGTGAACAGGTTCTGAAGAACGCACCACATCCTACATGTTGTACAGCAGCCCTCCTATAGCTGCTCTCCAGGTCTGTGTGTAGCTGAGGCAGCAAGCAGTCTGCTAAATGTTCCACCGCGCCAGTCCATCCCATCTCCAATCACAGTATACAAGCCAACAGAGTGTAGTAGGCTAATGACACAGAAGCATTGCTCCACACGCTCACACACGCATGTACAGGACACGCAAACCAAATGCACAACACAACAGAAATGAACACACACACACACAAAACCACACACACACACACACACACACACACACACACACACACACACACACACACACACACACACACACACACACACACACACACACACACACACACACACACACACACACACACACACACACACACACACACACACACACACACACACACTTTTTGAGGTCAGAACATGGCCTCTAGGTAATGAAAGACCAGAAGGATAGGCAGGGTGTGTTGGTATGGGGGAGTGAACCCCACCCAGACCCAAGTCCCACACTGACTTCTCTCCCTGTGATCAGCCTGTAGCCAAGACCTTGAAGAGGAAACCTCTCCAGACCCAGAGTTGGAAGCGCCTGTCTCCACATGATCCACCGTCTGGGGCAAGACTATAGCACCACCCTGAGCACCCATACAGCACCATAATTACACACTCACCCAGACCAGCAACCGGCAGCATACTGTACCTAATGACACAGCTCTGCTCTGGCTTTGTAGGAGAGAGATGGCATGGGTCAAGCCTGGCAGTGTGGGTGGCTGAGTGCATTGATGAGTGGATGGCAAAGACAGACAGGACAAGTTGAGGGCTGGTGGTCACACAAACACGCACATGTGCACATACATAGGCTAAAACAAAACCCTGGCTTAATGAACAAAACCCAAATCCTCCCCCTCTTGTGTCAGTCATATTTTCCCCTCTACCGGCGGAGAACACATCATCTCTCCATGTTCACAAAGTCTGTTCACACAACACCGCCAATATCCCCCAGGTCTCCCCCTCCCTCCTTCCCTACCACATTCTATGAACACACATACTATGAACTGGCTTAAACACATGATCAGTGAGAGGTCATTAAATAAAACTTAGCATATCCCTGCTGAGTAAATCCCACCATGGCACTCTACTAGACTAATTGTAGGCTGCTCTGTCCTATACTTTGAGTGATATTTTTAGCATATGAAAATCCACCAGCAAATGTTTTTTTTCCTAAACCGTCCAATGAAAATCTCACTTTTAAAAGTTCATATTCTATTAGCTCATTCCCAAATAATGTTGTTTACTCATCCTATACTTGTATTTGTGGCATAAGCATACATTGGAGAAAAAAACACTTCAAAAACCCCACCTTAAACTTGTATCTCAAACAGACATGAAAAAAATGCTTGCTATTTCATCACAGAGGATGATGTCATCCTGAGTAGGATGAGCTGGCCAATCAGCGGTGTACTCGCATTAATATTTGTAATGACAGGTATACACCCACATCATTCGTGGTCCTTCTGTAGCTCAGTTGGTAGAGCATGGCGCTTGTAACGCCAGGGTAGTGGGTTCGATTCCCGGGACCACCCATACGTAGAATGTATGCACACATGACTGTAAGTCGCTTTGGATAAAAGCGTCTGCTAAATGGCATATATATATATATATATTCCAACACAGATAAGCTGCACTTTAACATACTTAATTAGCAACTATTTCACTCATATTGTAATTCATTATAGGTCATATTTCAGAGAAATCTGTAAACACTGTACAGTGACTTTCATCTGAATTAAATCCGATTTTAGAGCACACAAATCAAATCTGCTGTACCGTTTGGGATCATCAATTGAACCTTGTTATATTGTTCCTTCCTTGTGTGTTCTTTGAGTGCTCACTCTGAATGACGTCTGAGATGTCGGTAATCTTTTCTAAATGCCATAGAATCAGAGGGGTCATGTGCAGCTAATAAACCTGCAGTAAATCATCTGTCCTTAGGCTTGAGTGTTTAAAGTGGAGTTCATAGTTTGTGTAACTATTCGGATGTATGAAGAATCATTATATCAGTGTTAAAATAAATCTTACTGAAATATATTTTTTGCATGATTGTTTGTTGTCCCGAGCCAACGTGTCTTATGCTGAAAAGTGGAGGCATTGAGAGAAGTCTTTTCCGGCAATCGTACGGGATGTATTTATGTGATTCAGTTTGCTGTGTCAATACTGTGACGTGGGTTAGACTAAATTGAGCCAGCTTCGCTGAGTTTTGGACCATTCCGCTTTGTATAATAATACATCCGCGGAAACATCAGGCTGGAAACAAACAGATGGAGAGGAAAGGGAGATGGCAGAGACAGACAGAGAGGGACAGGGTTGTGTGAGAGAGGAGAGAGTGAACGACAAGTAGACTTGGATGGAAATATGATGTATGTTGAAAAAAAGGCAGATGGTCAGAAAGAAGGAAGAAGGCACAGTCTTAAGAAAAAAGGGTTCCAAAAGGGTTCCAAAAGGGTTCTTCAGCTGTCCCCATAGGAGAACACTTTTTGGCTCCAGGTAAAACCCTTTTTGTTTTGAGGTAGAACTCTCTTGGGTTCCACGTGAAACCCTCTGTGGAAAGGGTTCTACATGGAACTAAAAAGGGTTCAACCTGGAACCAAATAGGGTTCTTCAAAGTGTTCTCCTTTCGAGACAGCCAAAGAACCCTTTTTGGTCCTAGATAGCGCCTTTTTTCTAAGTGTATGGGCCTAAATGGAGAGAGAGCCTTGTCAACTTGCTCAGGGGCGGCAGCGTAGCCTAGTGGTTAGAGCGTTGGACTAGTAACCGGAAGATTGTGAGTTCAAACCCCCCGAGCTGACAAGGTACACAATCTGTCGAACCCACTGTTCCCAGGCCGTCATTGAAAATAAGAATGTGTTCTTAACTGACTTGCCTGGTTAAATAAAGGTAAAATAAAAAAGAGTGAAAGCAGTGTAGGCCTAGAATGGCAGAGGGCCCCATCTCCTCTTGAAGCTCAGGAACTACTTTTTGGCACCAAGACTGTAGATGTTCACAGCTATTTTGCTAAAAAGCATTCAACAATGCATTTGATTAGTGATTGCATCCTCTCGCTGAGAAAATTGCCTGCTTGCAGGATACACAACAGAGCATTTCCATGTACCGAGTTGTGTATTCAGCCTCACTTGATAACACTTAAAGGAGCCCATTTGTCCACTGTTGATACATGATACATGATGACGTAGGAGGTGACAATTTGCTTATAAGTCCTATATCTTGAAAACTTGATTGCTAACACTAATGAAAAAAAATATCAAAATGTATTGTTTGGGTGGATTTTTCCTTTATGGGCCCTACTCCAGCTGGAACTGCATGAACAAAAACACAGGCTTATGTATTGAAGACTATAATGACAGTGACACTGAACATGAATGTTTTTCTGTCACCACTGTCACTGGCCTCTTATTTACATTTGGCTGTCACTTACTCATGAGACTGTAATGTAGGTTACACATAAAAGAAACCGAATCCTGAAGTATCCTGTATCACCTGTGCAAGGCCCATCAACCCCCATCTGGCCCGACCACCTGGTTCATTATTGAACAGTGGTTAGATGGGTGTTTGATAGGCAAGCCAGACATACACCGGGCAGGTCTGTGATGAAGTGAAAGTAGACCCACTCAATTCTATCCAATTATAGGCTACTTTGAAGATTGAATGCCTATATTTTATTTACCCACATTTTGAAGATAGCCTATCACACTTGGCCACGAGTTACAGGTTGTGTTTTAATTAATGGGACACACTTAGGCCTATCAGCTACCAGCATCCTCATGCTCCCTCCATTGTCACCTCAGCTTTCAGCGTCTATCCACGAGAAGGGAGGAGTTTTATAGCACCTGACTCTTTCTCACCACGTCAGCCAAAAAGCGGATCAGAGATGGACACCGACTGAGAGAGCAGCCTGTGCACACCGGCTGTGCCACACCTATCATTGGAATATCATCACCATCCGAAATCAAAGATTTAGTTTCCACTGAATCTACAGCAACATGGGGGCTAAATCAATAGTCATGTTCAGTCAATAACACTAGCCTATTTCAATACACTCTTAGAAAAAAAAGGTGCTTAGTATAACCATATAGGGTTCTTCAGCTTGTCTCCTAGGGGAATAATTTTTGGTTCTAGGGAGGACCCTTTCCAGAGGGTAAATTGTTCTACCTAGAACCCTCTATGACGGGTTCTTCTTATAAAATCCTCTATAAATGGCTCCACCATGAACCCATTTATCATCTAAAAGTTATTCCTAGAACCCTCTATGAACGGTTCCACCAGTCGTAATAGCCTTTAAAAAAATGATTTATTACAATACATTACATATATCATTAGGCCTTTTGTTGAGAGCTTAGTTATACATTAAAACAGTGCTCTGAAACTCCTGGTTTACAGACCACATCAGGTCTTCACGTCACATTATGCTGGCTTGCAAAGTGATGTGTAATTCCTATTGGAATCCAGCCAGAGTGAGGATATCCAACAATTGGTACTTTTAATCACCCACAACATGCATACAGAACACATGTCAGGGTAGGGAAGATTAATTAATGAGAGTACGTAAATGATCTAAACTGGAACATCAATCTCAGTAATGGGTGCAATAAGTCCAACAACTAACAGTTTGGTTTAATTTAGAAAAATGTATATTATTTATCTGTGTATAGCATAAGATTAATGAACTAATCAATCTACATGCAAAAACACAAATATTGAAACAAACAATTCTGAAAATCAACCTGCAATAGACCATGCTGGGAAATATCATAATGATGGGTGTGGTTTTGAGTCTTTTACTCTACACTCAACTCTGGTTGTAGGTTATTTCATGCCACTGAGTGTTAAGTTAACTTAACTCCTGAATCAACATTAGAAATGTTACACTGAATAATCAACATGAGGTCAGTCAAACTGGCCAATTTACTGTGTACCACACATACTCCCTTCTATTATCCTACAATAGAAACCATGGCAAAGATATCAACTATGTCAGTACAGTATATATAAAATGAATAAGAGAATACCAGATAAATTTAGCCTACAAATATTCCTTTATTGGTACAGTTTAAAACATGCTCACATCTATCTTTTTAAGATTACTCAAACTCCTGATGTTTAAACACTGAGGTAAAATACAAATAAAAATAATTCATATTCAAAGTGTTCAATATATGTGGAATCTTTCTTACTTTCCAAAGAATCCTTATTTCCTTCAAAATAATCATAAAATAACCCTTTCTTCTAAAAACGGATATTGGGATGAAAATGGTTCTCGATAGAACCCTTTGCCTTTCAAAGAATCCACGGCTTCCAAAAAGGGCTCTTCAGATAAAAACGCTTCTTTGTAGAACCCGATCTCCGCAAAGAACCCTTTTGGAAAGACTGTAGGCTACAATTCTCTCTAGACAGTGTTGATATCTAGGCCTACTGATTTCATGCAAACTGTTATTACGACTTCTCATAAAAGGGTATATTTTTCAAACTATGTCCAAGTGACTTCTCCTAGCCACCATGTCCAAGTAACTTCACCTAGCCGCCCGTTGAAGAATACTATAATATGTAGAGAGACAATTAATTACGAGGAGTAGGCTACATGAAATGTGGGGGCATAATGTTTTTTTTAATTCCATGGGTTTGATTTACTAGACTGTGAAACGAACAACGTCTCCCTTTCTCGCTCTCCCTCGTCTTTTACACACAAACACACACTCGATGTGCCTTGAACATTCGATCCTTGGGACTTATGCAAATACCAGTCAAATCATCCCATTGTGTATGCAATAGCCATTGAGGTGAAAGGAGCGGATGACAAAGACGCACCAATAAAGCTATTATAGGCAAGAGGTAACCCGAAGTAACCAATCAGGACCGTTTGTGTATGGTTGAAAATTCACAAGGGCAAAGAAAAATGTATACTATCGCAACGTGCTCAAGATGTTCTAAAAGCCACATTTCTTCATGAACCCAACCCTTTTTCCCTCGCAAATCATGCGACTCAGAATAGCTACTCACTTCTTTCAGATCTCGCTGTTTTATTCAAACAGGTGGAGCACTATTTCTCTTCGGTATTCTCCCCCTCTGAACCGTGATAATAGCCTTTTGATGCTCTCAAATCCAGTCCACTTTATGGCCGCGGAGCCTGTGCTGATGAACTGCGTGAGATTCCTTCCAGCACCACCACACTTTGAACAGCTCCATTGACGTCATAGCTCACCGGCTACGATGCCACTCCCTTTTCATAACGACCACCGCCAATCGAAAGGCAGAGACAATCCCTGAAGCCTCTGGCAGTTGGGTTGGTTTTAACTCCATTAAATGCACTATTTGAATTAAGTAGAAATGCAAACGTGAGATTGCATGGCCCACTCACACACGCGTCCTGAAACCACTGGTCAATTCTCAGTGAGGTTCCAGTTCGCTTCTTCTGCGCTGTAACATTTCTTAGACTTCAATTCCCAGAATGCACAGTCCGCCACAGTGTTTCCATAGTTACCATAACAAAACGTTGGAGTTTTTGTAGGTTACCAGCAGCAGGCAAGTAAGTGGCATAGCTCGTATCAGACACTAGTTAGCTAATTAGCTGTTAGCTTCGACTTGAATGATAACATGACAAGTATTTGTGTTGTTGTTGTCATTACTGCAGGGTAAATAAAGCGCCTGTGAATATGGATGGTTGTGTGGTCCGTCTCCACACAGTGAAATTCAAGCCCAAAATAGATGGCAGCAGAGGTGACTTTACTGCACAGCCCATCAAAGTTCACTTCTACGAGCTGCTGGGAATCAGTGATGCCAATGAGCTCGTTCCACAGGTACTCGCAACTCCTGCCACTCCCCCCCTGCATCCGTTTGTCTTCTTATCTAGACATACTACCTCGCTCACATTTAATAACTTGTGTGCATCTGTCCATCCCCTCCCTACCGTAGCACCCCTTTTCCGCTGGAAACAGCACAAGTGTCCTCATACCCACCGACTCTATGATGAATTCCTCTCACAGGCAATCAGATTAATTATAGGGTGCAGTCCAAATGCATCCACTCTTCTGGAACCACTAAAAATAAACGACAGTAATGCCTGGCTCTGCCAAAGGGGTTAGGGAGTGTTGCTGTGAAGACAAGATGCAACATATAGAACAAATGCCCTTATGTTTGATCATTAGAAGATACTGTATAGTATTGCAGCCAAGTCTGTATTCTCATGCGCATTTGTGTGGGTTGTGTGCATGTGTTGCTGATTGCGGTTTACCCTCATCCTATTCATAGACACACACTGAACCTAGCTTCGGTTGTGAAGTTCATTTGTTGCGAAACCACTGTAGATGACTAAACAAATTATTGCAATAGCTACAGTAGAATAGGAGAGAGAGAGAGAGGGTAGAGAGAGAGAGAGAGAAAGGGAGAGAAAAATAGCAAGTGCACACATACAGGTGTTGGATCTTAATTTGACCAGTATTGTCGCAGCAAAATAATCCTGAAGCAACAGGATTTGAATGCTTAGTCCATAATGTTGCTTGACTGACTGGTGGTTAGGCTATTAGCTGGACAAAATGAGGATATATGAAAAGTGCAATACTGTTAATATAACCAAGTGTTAGTTCAGGTCATCAGTAAATTTATGTGAATCATGAATCTCGTCTGCATTTAATTCTAAGCAACAAGAGTGTTCAAATTAAGATCTTACAACTGTACACACACACAAAACACACACCTTCTCCCATTATCTCTTTCTCGTCACCCATCTCATTTCCTCTCGTTCATACTTTCATTATGATATTCTTTCCACCCCTTCGACTTCTCTGCCTCCCATTTCCTGGCTCTCGGCCTCCCATTTCCTGGCTCTCTGCCTCCCACGAGCCTGTCTGTACAGATGCGTATTTTATGCATATAGGTCATATTATCATCAATAGTATTCCTCCTGCCGCAGGCCTTTAATTGTCCCATAACTCTAATTATTAATTGATTACACTTTCAAATCCTGCTAAATCCCAGTGTCTTGGAAGAGTAGGATATGGAAGGGTTGTGTGTGTGTGTTTATGAGTGTGTGTGTTTTCCACAGGTAGAAAATAAGGATATCCTGAGTTCAGTGGTTGCTCTGTTTGATGTGTCTCTCCCTGATGTTGGCCCTCGAGATGTCCATGACACGGTACACAGCCATGGAACGCACACTATTATCCTGCTCAGGCAACCCTCAGGTATACTTCACTTTCTAAAGTATGGTTATTATTCACACAGTCAGAGTGGGCCTTTTTGGAGATAGACATCAGACATCAAACATGTTCTGTAATGTCCTGCTCCATCTTTGTCTCAGCAACTCTCTCTCTCCACCCCTGCTCCTCTCTCTCTTTCCACCCGCTCCTCTCTCTCTTTCCCCCTGCTCCTCTCTCTTTACCCCATGCTCATCTCTTTCTTTCCCCCTGCTCCTCTCTCTCTTTCCCCCTGCTCCTCTCTCTTTACCCCATGTTCATATCTCTCTTTCCCCCTGCTCCCCCCCCCCTGCTCCTCTCTCTCTTTCCCCCTGCTCCTCTCTCTTTACCCCATGCTCATCTCTCTCTTTCCCCCTGCTCCTCTCCCCCCCCGCTCCTCTCTCTCTTTCCCCTGCTCCTCTCTCTTCCCCCGCTCCTCTCTCTCTTCCCCCTGCTCCTCTATCTCTTTACCGCTGCTCCTCTCTCTCTTTCCCCCGCTCTTCTATCTCTTTCCCCCTGCTCCTCTCTCACTACCCCATGCTCATCTCTCTCTTTCTCCCCACTGCTCCTCTCTCTTCCCCCTGTTTCTCTCCCCCTGCTCCTCTCTCTCCCCACTGCTCCTCTCTCTTTCCCCTGCTCCTCTCTCTTTCCCCTGCTCCTCTCTCTTTCCCCTGCTCCTCTCTCTTTCTCCACCTGCATCTCTCTCTTTACCGCTGCTCCTCTCTCTCTTTCCCCCTGCTCCTCTCTCTCTTTCCCCCTTCTCCTCTCTCTCTTTCCCCCTGCTCCTCTCTGTCTTTCTCCCCCTGCTCCTCTCTCTCTTTCTCCCCCTGCATCTCACTCTCTTTCCCCCTGCTCCTCTCTCTCTCTTTCTCCCCCTGCTCCTCTCTCTCGCCCTGCTCCTCTTTCTCTTTCTCGCCCTGCTCCTCTCTCTCTCTTTCTCCCCCTGCTCCTCTCTCTCTTTCTCCCCCTGCATCTCACTCTCTTTCCCCCTGCTCCTCTCTCTCTCTTTCTCCCCCTGCTCCTCTCTCTCTCTTTCTCGCCCTGCTCCTCTTTCTCTTTCTCGCCCTGCTCCTCTCTCTCTTTTTCCCCTGCTCCTCTCTCTCTCTTTCTCGCCCTGCTCCTCTCTCTCTTTCTCCCCCTGCATCTCTCTCTCTTTACCGCTGCTCTTCTCTCTCTTTCCGCCTGCTCCTCTACCTCTACCCCATGCTCATCTCTCTTTCTCCCCACTGCTCATCTCTCTTCCCCTCCTGTTCCTCTCTCTCCCCTGCTCCTCTCTCTCTTTACCCCTGCTCCTCTCTCTCTCCCCACTGCCCATCTCTCTTTCCCCCTGCTACTCTCTCTCTTTCCCCTGCTCCTCTCTCTCCACCTGCATCTCTCTCTCTTTCCCCCTGCACCTCTCTCTTTCCCCCTGCTCCTCTCTGTCTTTCTCCCCCTGCATCTCTCTCTCTTTACCCCTGCTCCTCTCTCCCCACTGCTCCTCTCTCTTTCCCCCTGCTCCTCTCTCTCTCTCTCTCCCTGCCCCTCTCTCTCTTTCTCCCCCCTGCTCCTCTCTCTCTCTTTCCCCCTGCTCCTCTCTCCCCGCTCCTCTCTCTCTTTCCCCCTGCTCCACTCTCTCTCCCCCTTGCTCCTCTCTTTTTCCCCCTGCTCCTGGCTCTCTTTCCCCCTGCGCCTCTCTCTCTTTCTCCCTGCTCCTCTCTCTCTTTCTCCCCCTGCTCCTCTCTCTCTTTCTCCCCCTGCATCTCTCTCTCTTTACCCCTGCTCCTCTCTCCCCACTGCTCCTCTCTCTTTCCCCCTGCTCCTCTCTCTCTCTCTCTCCCTGCTCCTCTCTCTCTTTCTCCCCCCTGCTCCTCTCTCTCTCTTTCCCCCTGCTCCTCTCTCCCCGCTCCTCTCTCTCTTTCCCCCTGCTCCACTCTCTCTCCCCCTTGCTCCTCTCTTTTTTCCCCTGCTCCTGGCTCTCTTTCCCCCTGCGCCTCTCTCTCTTTCTCCCTGCTCCTCTCTCTCTTTCCCCCTGCTCCTCTCTCTCTTTCCCCCTGCACCTCTCTCCCCCTGCTCCTCTCTCTCTTTCCCCCCACTCATCTCTCTGTTTCTCCCCACTGCTCCTCTCTCTTCCCCCTGTTTCTCTCCCCCTGCTCCTCTCTCTCCCCACTGCTCCTCTCTCTTTCCCCTGCTCTTCTCTCTCTTTCTCCCCCTGCTCCTCTCTCTCTCCCCTCCTCCTCTCTCTCTTTCTCCCCCTGCATCTCTCTCTTTACCGCTGTTCCTCTCTCTCTTCCCCCTGCTCCTCTCTCTCTTTCCCCCTGCTCTTCTATCTCTTTCCCCCTGCTCCTCTCTCTTCCCCCCTGTTCCTCTCTTTCCCCCCTGTCCCTCTCTCTCTTTCCTCCTGCTCCTCTCTCCCCCGCTCCTCTCTCTCTTTCCTCCTGCTCCTCTCTCCCCCACTCCTCTCTCTTTCCCTCTTCTCCACTCTCTTCCCCTCCTGTTCCTCTCTCTCCCGCTGCTCCTCTCTCTCTTTACCACTGCTCCCCTCTCTCTCCCCACTGCTACTCTTTCTCTCCCCCTGCTCCTCTCTCTCTTTCTCCCCCCTGCTCCTCTCTCTCTTTCTATCTCCATGCCCCTCTCTCTCTCGTTCCTCCTGCTCCTCTCCCCCCGCTCCTCTCTCTCTTTCTCCCCCTGCATCTCTCTCTCTTTACCCCTGCTCCTCTCTCCCCACTCTCTCTCCCCCTGCTCCTCGCTCTCTTTCCCCCTGCTCCTCTCTCTCTTTCCCCCTGCTCCTTGCTCTCTTTTCCCCTGCTCCTCTCTCTCTTTGCCCCTGCGCCTCTCTCTCTTTCTCCCTGCTCCTTGCTCTCTTTTCCCCTGCTCCCCTCTCTCTCCCCACTGCTCCTATCTCTCTCTTTCCCCCTGCTCCTCTCTCTCTTTCTTTCTCCCTGCCCTTCTCTCTCTTTCCTCCTCTCACCCCCCGCTCCTCTCTCTATTTCCCTCAGTTCCACTCTCTCTTTCCCCCTGCTCCTTTCTCTCTCCCCACTGCTCCTCGCTCTCTTCCCCCCTGCTCTTCTCTCTCTTTCTCCCCCCTGCTCCTATCTCTCTCCTCTCTGCTCTTCTCTCTTCCCCCCCTGCTACCCTCTCTTCTCCTGCTCCTCTCTCTCTTCCCCCGGCTCTTCTCTCTTCCCACTACTCTCTCTCCCCTGCTCCTCGCTCTCTTTCCCCCTGTTCTTCTCTCTCTTTCTCTCCACTGCTCCTTTCTCTCTCACTACTGCTCCACGCTCTCTTTCCCCATGCTCCTTTCTCTCTCCCCGCTGCTCCTCGCTCTCTTTCCCCCTGCTCTTCTTTCTCTTTCTCCCCCCTGCTCCTCTCTCTCTCCTCTCTGCTCCTCTCTCTTCCCCTCCTGCTCCTCTCTCTTCCCCCCTGCTCCCCTCTCTCCTTCCTGCTCCTCTCTCTTTCCTCTGCTCCTCTCTCTCTCTCTTTCTCCATGCCCCTCTCTCTTTCCCCCTGCTCCTATCTCCCCCACTCCTCTCTCTTTCCCCCTGCTCCTCTCTCCCCCGCTCCTCTCTCTTTCCCCCTGCTCCACTCTCCCTCCCCCTGCTACCCTCTCTTCCCCTGCTCCTCTCTCTCTTCCCCCTGCTCCTCTCTCTCTTTCCCCCTGCTCCTCACTCTCTTTCCCCCTGCTACTCTATCCTCCCTAATCCTATCTCTCTTTTCCCCTGCTCCTTTCTCTCTCTTTCCCCCTGCTCCTCTCTCACCTTTCCCCCTCCTATCTCTCTTTCCCCCTGCCCTTCTCTCTCTTTCCTCCTCTCACCCCCTCACCTCTCTTTCTTTCCCCCTACTCCTCTCTCGCTTTCCCCCTGCTCTTCTCCCTCTTTCTCCCCCTCTGCTCCTCTCTCTCTTTCCCCACTGCTCCTCTCTCGCTTTCCCCCTGCTCTTCTCTCTCTTTCTCCCCCCTCTGCTCCTCTCTCTCTTTCCCCCTGCTCCTCACTCTCTTTCCCCCTGCTCTTCTCTCTCTTTCTCCCCCTCTGCTCCTCTCTCTCTTTCCCCACTGCTCCTCTCTCGCTTTCCCCCTGCTCTTCTCTCTCTTTCTCCCCCTCTGCCCTTCTCTCACCCCCTCACCTCTCTTTCTTTCCCCCTGCTCCTCTCTCACTTTCCCCCTGCTCTTCTCTCTCTTTCTCCCCCTCTGCTCTTCTCTCTCTTTCTCCCCCTCTGCACCTCTCTCTCTTTCCTCCTGCTCCTCGCTCTCTTTCCCCCTGCTCTTCTCTCTCTTTCTCCCCCTCTGCACCTCTCTCTTTCCCCCTTCGCCTCGCTCTCTTTCCCCCTGCTCTTCTCTCTCTTTCTCCCCCTCTGCTCTTCTCTCTCTTTCTCCCCCTCTGCACCTCTCTCTCTTTCCCCACTGCTCCTCTCTCTCTTTCCCCACTGCTCCTCTCTCTCTTTCCCCACTGCTCCTCTCTCGCTTTCCCCCCGTTCCTTTCTCTCTCCAGATGTTTTAGAAGAGTACAGAAGCAGACCACTGCCCATTCCTCGACGGGAACCGGTGAGGTCCCCTGTACCTGCAGTGGTAAATGGGGATAGAGAATCAGAGGGACGATACCTCCAAGTGTTCAGCGAATCAGAAGACAGTTCAGATGACAGCTCTGATGAGCATGAAGATGGCGAGGAGGGCACAGAGCCCAGGTACAGTGCTACAGTAACTCATGCATCACATTTTACTGCCTCTGACCCACTGTTACATTGGCTCATAGTACTGTAACACTCATGATTTCAAAAAGCTCTTCTTGGTATTGGCAGGTGTGTTGATCCATGAGCTCACACTAATACATGATGGATCTATATAGCACTGACTTAGAATGCCAACATCAGTCTCACTAATCCCTAAACAATTCAAGCATTTAAGACAAACAAATGATAGAACAAACAAACGAATGAATGAATGAAATAAGGGATTTATGCACATTGAAGTCATTTCCAAATGCATTGCTGTAGTGAGTGCCATGGAAATGATATTTATTGGCCTGAATACTGGGTTGAAGATGAATATAAAGGTAGATCCTCAGGGGAACCATAAAGCTGATAGGATTGTTTGGTGCTTAAATAGGATGGGCTGAAAGACACGAACAGAAGAGGGGCTACCAGAATAACTGCTCTGGAATAACAGGGCAGATCCAACTTTGACCCTAAATACAATGAGATTGGGTTTTTGTTGTTGTTGATTTTACTTTGAATTCACGTTAGTTGACAAGCTTCCTGCCATCCAGGACCTATATACTAGGCGGTGTCAGAGGAAAGCCCAGAAAATAGTCAGAGACTCCAGTCAGCCAAGTTAGAGACTGTTTTCTCTGCTACCTCACGGCAAGCATACCGGAGGGCCAAGTCTAGTACCAAAAGGCTCCTTAACAGCTTCTACCCCCAAGCCATTAGACTGCTGAACAATTCATAAATATCGCCACCGGACAATTTACATTGACCCCCCCTGCACACTGCTACTTGCTGTTTGTTTGTTATCTATTCATGGTCGCTTCGCACCCACCTACATGTACAGATTACCTCAACTAGCTTGTACCCCCGCACACTGACTCGGTACCGATGCCCCCTGTATATAGCCTCGTTATTCTTACAATTTATTTTTATTTTAGCCTACTTGGTAAATATTTTCTTCTTCTTGAACGGCACTGTTGGTTAACATAACCTTTTGCAGCCAAACACACTTGTGGCATTCTTTCTACGATGGAAATCAAGTTGTTGCAGAAGTTCTCACAAATGTGTTGCACTTGTAGGTTGCTTTGCGTTCACCCTTTCCGCCCAGTTCATCTCAAACCAGCTCCATGGGGTTTAAGGCCATTCACACGATTTGAAGCCTACTGTCTTGTTCTTTTCTTCTAAAGTAGTTCTGACATAGCCTGAAGGTATGTTTTGGGTCATTATCTTGCTGTACGATGAACCTCTGCAAAAGGCTGTGATAGCCGTTTTGGTTCAGGGTGTCACTCACTCTGTTCAAGTCGCCAACTCTGGATCCAGCAAAGTGCACCAGACCATCACGCTGCCTCCTCCATGTTTGACAGTTGCTGTCACACACTGAGGAACCATCCTTCCGCCAACTTGATGGCGTACAAAAACCCTGCACGATGAACCCTGCACGATGAACCCTGCACGATGAACCGAAGAGTTCACATTTTCATTTATCGGTCCAGAAGACCTCCTTGAGGTCTTCAGTTGTCCGCTGGCAGTGCTTCATGGCCCAGGCAAGCCTCTTTCTTATTTTATCATCTTAGCAATGGCTTTCTTACTGCCACTCGACCACTCAAACCTACAGCTCGAAGTCTTCTCTTCACAGTTGGAACAGACTTGCTTACGTTGACCAGTGTCAAGCTGTGTTTGAAGCGGTTGTCCTGTGAGCCACCTGTCACGCAAGCTGTTGACTCTCAGAAACGCCCGATTCTGTTGTGGCTTTGGGTCTGCCAGACCTCTTCCCGTCAGAGTCTCCAAGTGCCTTTTGATGGTGTAGGAAACTGTACTCACTGACACCTTGGCTTTCTTTGCAATTTCTCTAAAGGAAAGAACAACACTTTTAAGGGTTATAGTGGTCTGTCTGTCTTCCTTTGTTAATTGCTCCCCCTCACCATTATGCTAGCAATATACTACTTCCTGCAGTACATACTGTCCAAATAAT